>NC_092290.1:16325897-16333353 GCF_036320965.1 Panulirus ornatus | reverse complement strand
TTCAAACAGCCTGGTAGAACAGGAGAGTCCAAAGACCCAAAGGGGAAGGTAAAACATTGGCTTCCTCAAGGCTTCTCGTAGTGCAACGTCCATTATATCCAGGACGCTGTAGGAGTACGTAGGTCGGTTGAGGAGTCATGGACAAGTTGTGCTGTACCGACTAGGTTGTGTAGAGGGGGCCCATACAAGCAGTTCAGGCTGCGTCTACAAACAGACTGGCTAATCAGACGATCACCCATGCTGCTCCTTCGTGCAAGGCCGTCCTTGGAGGCTAAGCGATGAGACCCGCAAAACATAATTAAGGAAGCGATCGATACTGGGAATAACTTCGGGCGGTTTAAGTGCAGACGCCTCGCAGGAACTGAGGCATCACAGCCTTGGGAAAGGTTTCTTCTGTGTCTGTTGCCTGGTAGCCCGCAGAAGTTGGTCTATTGGTCAGGGAGGACCATGCAAGCCGCCGCTCCCAACAGTCTGCTCAGTTCCCAAAACCATCGTAAGGTATACGTAAGGTAAGGTGCCAGACCCAGCTGTGGGGTAGAAGACCTCCCAAAACCATCGTAAGGTATACGTAAGGTAAGGTAAGGTACCAGACCTCAGCTGTGGGGTAGAAGACCTTCCAAACCATCATAAGGTATACGTAAGGTAAGGTAAGGTACCAGACCTCAGCTGTGGGGGTAGAAGACCTCCCAAACCATCATAAGGTATACGTAAGGTATGGTAAGGTGCCAGACCCAGCTGTGGGGGTAGAGGACCTCCCAAACCATCGTAAGGTATACGTAAGGTATGGTAAGGTGCCAGACCCAGCTGTGGGGGTGGAGACCTCCCAAACCATCGTAAGGTATACGTAAGTATGGTAAGGTGCCAGACCCAGCTGTGGGGGTAGAGGACCTCCCAAACCATCGTAAGGTATACGTAAGGTATGGTAAGGTGCCAGACCCAGCTGTGGGGGTGGAGGACCTCCCAAACCATCGTAAGGTATACGTAAGGTATGGTAAGGTGCCAGACCCAGCTGTGGGGTTAGAAGACCTCCCAAACCATCGTAAGGTATACGTAAGGTAAGGTAAGGTGCCAGACCCAGCTGTGGGGGTAGAAGATCTCCCAAACCATCGTAAGGTATACGTAAGGTAAGGTAAGGTGCCAGACCCAGCTGTGGGGGTAGAAGATCTCCCAAACCATCGTAAGGTATACGTAAGGTATGGTAAGGTGCCAGACCCAGCTGTGGGGGTAGAGGACCTCCCAAACCATCGTAAGGTATACGTAAGGTATGGTAAGGTGCCAGACCCAGCTGTGGGGGTGGAGGACCTCCCAAACCATCGTAAGGTATACGTAAGGTATGGTAAGGTGCCAGACCCAGCTGTGGGGTTAGAAGACCTCCCAAACCATCGTAAGGTATACGTAAGGTAAGGTAAGGTGCCAGACCCAGCTGTGAGGGTAGAGGACCTCCCAAACCATCGTAAAGTATATGCAAAGTATACATCTACAGCTGATGCTTTTGTTGATTCTGCCAGAGTCGCATATGTTGCTGTTTCTATTGTTGCTGTTATTGCTCCGTATACAGGTATCGTTCAAGCTAAACTTTTGATAAATGTAACTCTGTTCTTCCTGCTTCTGTTACTTTAGCTGCTTATGGTTTTCTTTCTGTTACTTTTGTTAATGTTGCTACGTATGTTGCTTGAAATGTTCCTGTTACTTTTATATTTGATAATACTCCTTCCCCAGGCCTCTGCATACCCCTTCCCCAGGCCTCTGCATACCCCTTCCCCAGGCCTCTGCATACCCCTTCCCCAGGCCTCTGCATACCCCTTCCCCAGGCCTCTGCATACCCCTTCCCCAGGCCTCTGCATACCCCTTCCCCAGGCCTCTGCATACCCCTTCCCCAGGCCTCTGCATACCCCTTCCCCAGGCCTCTGCATACCCCTTCCCCAGGCCTCTGCATATCCCTTCCCCAGGCCTCTGCATACCCCTTCCCCAGTCCTCTGCATACCCCTTTCCCAGGCCTCTGCATACCCCTTCCCCAGGCCTCTGCATACCCCTTCCCCAGGCCTCTGCATATCCCTTCCCAGGCCTCTGCATACCCCTTCCCCAGGCCCTCTGCATACCCCTTCCCCAGGCCTCTGCATACCCCCTTCCCCAGGCCTCTGCATACCCCTTCCCAGGCCTCTGCATACCCCTTCCCCAGGCCTCTGCATACCCCTTCCCCAGGCCTCTGCATACCCCTTCCCCAGCCTCTGCATATCCCTTCCCCAGGCCTCTGCATACCCTTCCCCAGGCCTCTGCATACCCCTTCCCCAGGCTCCTGCATACCCCTTCCCCAGCCTCTGCATACCCCTTCCCCAGGCCTCTGCATACCCCTTCCCCAGGCCTCTGCATACCCCTTCCCCAGGCCTCTGCATACCCCTTCCCCAGGCCTCTGCATACCCCTTCCCCAGGCCTCTGCATACCCCTTCCCCAGGCCTCTGCATACCCCTTCCCCAGGCCTCTGCATATCCCTTCCCCAGGCCTCTGCATATCCCTTCCCAGGCCTCTGCATACCCCTTCCCCAGGCCTCTGCATATCCCTTCCCAGGCCTCTGCATATCCCTTCCCCAGGCCTCTGCATATCCCTTCCCCAGGCCTCTGCATATCCCTTCCCCAGGCCTCTGCATACCCCTTCCCCAGGCCTCTGCATACCCCTTCCCCAGGCCTCTGCATACCCCTTCCCCAGGCCTCTGCATACCCCTTCCCCAGGCCTCTGCATACCCCTTCCCCAGGCCTCTGCATACCCCTTCCCCAGGCCTCTGCATACCCTTCCCCAGGCCTCTGCATACCCCTTCCCCAGGCCTCTGCATATGCTGATTTGCTGGTTTTTGTCTATGAACTACCGTTGCTTTTCTTTAAAGTTACTGCCGACACATGGTGGGGGTATACTTGGAATATACATGATATACCCGGTTTAATTGGAGTAAACCTGATATACCCATGCATACTTGGAGTATACTTATGTATATCGACAAAAGTGGGTATATACTTGGAATGTACCTGGAATATACCCAAGTATACTTGGAATATACCTGGATATACCCAAGTATCCTTGAAATATACCTGGATATACTCAAGTATACTTGGAATATACCTGGATATACCCAAGTATACTTGGAATATACCTAGATATACCGAAGTATAAATTGGAATATACCTGGATATACCCAAGTTTACTTGGAATATACCTGGATATACCCAAGTATACTTGGAATATACCTGGATATACCCAAGTATACTTGGAATATACCTGGATATACCCAAGTATACTTCGAATATACCTAGATATACCCAAGTATACTTGGAATATACCTGGATATACCCAAGTATACTTGGAATATACCTGGATATACCCAAGTATACTTGGAATATACCTGGATATACCCAAGTATACTTGGAATATACCTGGGTATATCGACTGAAATGCTTCTTATGTCCATGGACTTTTCTTTCTCCTTTTTTTTTCCTACCATTAGACACATTTAGTTAAGTTAATGATCATCATTTACCTGAGTGACTAGCTCAGATTACAGGTACGTACCTACCGTGGCCAACCTCAGCTCCGTCATAAGTTAGCAGGCGACGGTCCCCCCAATTACAAGTCCCCCTGGTACTGGGAGATTATACTGGTGGTGTAATTGTGCGTGGCGAGTAACTGGTGGATCATATTACTGGTCCAGGATGGGTGTATTGGGTGGTGCTGGGGGGATGGGTGTACTAGGTGGTGCTGGGAGGTGGACGGGTGTACTGGGTGGTGCTGGGGGGGATGGGTGTACTAGGTGGTGCTGGAGGTGGGGGGAGACGGGTGTAACTGGGTGGTGCTGGGGGAGGACGGGTGTACTGGGTGGTGCTGGGGGGAGGACGGTGTTACTTGGTGGTGCTGGGGGGAGGAGGGGTGTACTGGGTGGTGCTGGGGGAGGACGGGTGTACTTGGTGGTGCTGGGGGGAGGACGGTGTACTGGGTGGTGCTGGGGGAGGACGGGTGTACTTGGTGGTGCTGGGGGGGAGGACGGGTGTACTGGGTGGTGCTGGGGGGAGGACGGGTGTACTGGGGTGTACCGGGTTATTGGAAGAAGTCATGGTGTTAAAGCAGGGAGGGAGAAAGAGAGAAGATGAGGGAGGCAGGAAGGAAAGGTAGGGATGGGGCTAGAAGGAGGAAAGGTATATAGGGAGCTGGAAGGAGGGAAGGTTATAGGGAAGGAAAGGTAGTGATGGAGCTAGAAGGAGGGAAGTAGGTACCAGGATGGACGGTAACAATACTGAACACCAGGATTTCGAGGCACATCACTGGTCAGCTGTTCTGACCAGCCTATTACAAGGATGTGGTTAATTAGAGAAACTGTTCGTCTCTGTGAGTTGAGGTCAGAGGTCAGGCCAGGTCATCGTCTAAGCCTGTCCCATCGGTGAGACCATTGACCTCAGGTCACGATGAGGCCATTGAACTCAGGTCATGCTGTTGGAATCAGCATAGAAGAAGAGTGGAAGTCACCACAGTAAGTTCCACGGTAGTGTCAGCCTATTTCAAACCCTCCCACTTCCGCTGCTGGCGAGGGTATTGGCGCGGGGCAGTGAGGAGAGGCGGTGATGGGCCGGCTTGGATTGGAGACGTACACATTGGTCTCCCCTCTAACTTGTGCTCGTACCCTTCGCTTGTCAAGCTTAGAAAATAGATTTATTTTGTTTAAACATTGGCTCACTACCTTTTCTAATCTTCCTAAATCCCCACCTAATGAAAGCCACGTGCATCTCTTGCACGTGCCAGCACTGCTTCCATAAATACACTCCATTCCTCACCCACTCCCCTCACTTCGTTCACTTTCACCTTTTTGCCAATCTCAAACTCTCGCTCCTGGTATTTCTTCACACAAGTCTCTTCTCCAAGCCCACTTCCTCTTCCCACCAAACCTCTACAGATCTTCACCCTCGCCTACACAAGGTGATGATCAGAGATCTCACTAAACTCTTCCGCTCTGCACGTTCACATCCAAAAGTCTCTCTTTTGCATACCTGCCAGTTCGGTGTGTATTCCATTATTGCTCGCTGACTGTCTTTTCGACTGACATGTATATACTTGTGTATATCCCTCTATTTAAACCAGGTATTCCCATTCACCAGTCCTTTTCCGCACACAACTCTAGAAACTGTTCACCATAGCCATTGATAATACTGAATACCACCTGTCCCACAATTATACCTTCTTCTGTTCCATCTTTTAGAAATTGAAATAGAGAAAGGGGGGGGGGGGGGTGTTCCAGCCCCACCTCCGCCACCGATCACGCCCCCTGTAATCTCCTACGACACGCAGGGAATACGGAGGTACACTTCTTTCTCCCAACTTCAGGGATATATATATACATATATATATATATTATCCCTGGGGATAGGGGATTAAGAATACTTCCCACGTATTCCCTGCGTGTCGTAGAAGGCGACTAAAAGGGGAGGGAGCGGGAGGCTGGAAATCCTCCCCTCTCGTTTTTTTTTTTAATTTTCCAAAAGAAGGAACAGAGTGGGCCAGGTGAGGATATTCCAAAAAAGGCCCAGTCCTCTGTTCTCAAGGCTACCTCGCTAACGCGGGAAATGGCGAATAGTTTAAAAGAAAAAAAGAAAAGATATATATATATATATATATATATATATATATATATAATATATATATTATATATATATATATATATATATATATATTATATATATACCATGAATAAGATGGCCTTGGTTAAGGCATTCAGTTCCCTGTGTCATCTCAGATAACATAAGAAAAAAGGTATGAATTATTGGACGCGGAACAGTGTATCTCAGTCGTTGATCGAGCTGTGTGAGGGAGGGGGAAGTCTTCCTGGAGCCGACCTAAGATGAAGGTATGGATTTGATTCGTACACACGAGTGATGTGGCCCTGCCTGACTCGTGAGGCTACATGGCAATAATTCAGCTTATCACTGATCGTTCAAGTGTTTCCACATGTCACGTCACATGACGAGGGAGGCCAGGAGACCTGGTGTGTGTTGTCCTCCTCTCCTGCAGGTGTTTTCAGAGGAAGGACTTCTGATTCTGTCCCTCTCGTAGGGCCAATGGCTCAGGGGGCGCCCCACGCTCTCGTTCCCTGCCTAAACGACTGTTACCTTACGATAGTAGACACTGGGGTCATCCCTCGTGATAATTGGCCACATTTCCCGACACACGGCACTGGCAGAAGCCTAACCCTGTCATGGCTGACGAGAAAGAGAAGCAAGATAAACGATACGAGATAAGAACAATGCATAAATGATTAATTTGAGCCATGGCGTTTGTAGACCCGACTTTGGGAGACACACTAGTTGTTCTAGGAAGAAGAAAAAGATGAAGTAAGGGAGAGAGAGAGAGTTCGCCAGCGTCGACGACACCAGGAGAGTCAGGTGGTGCTGTTGTGGCCACCGCTGTGTGAATGGCTACAGCTGTGGGAGGCAGCAGCCAGACCCTCGTTGTGGTGCCGTGTCGCAGGGGCTGTGAGACACACACACACACAGACACACACACACACACACACACACACACACACAGAGCTCACGAGAACAATGTGGCCGAAATGAATACCTTATCCTCTCCCTCCTTCTGTCGTCTTCAAATCGTGAAGGAAATACGTGTTTGGCGTCCTTTTTTCACAACACGCTGAAGGAAATGAATGTCGCCCTTGCATGAGACAGATACGCCGTGTGAGAGTTAGCTGGACTCAGGGTTGATGGCGTACGTGGCAATGTCTGCTGATAACGTGGAAGAGATGATATCGGGCGGAAGCTGATAACCTTATCAGATATCCCATGAGGCCACCAAGATAAGCCTGGTGGGGTCACCCACGACACATTCTCGTCCCACACACGTACAGGTCACTCTCGCTGACCTGGAGAAACACCGGTACTGTATCTTTTTCCCGTCGTTTTTCGTCGGGTTTCTGGAATCATCGTTGTTCTCATCTTGGTCTTTGTGTAGCGATCATGTGCCACCAGTGCACACAAGGTTGGTCCAGGTGGGGGAGCAGTATATTACCGGGGTCCTCCAGCCCTGTGTGGTATGTTGTGGTGATGCGGGGTTGTATGTTGTGGTGATGGGGGTTGATGGGGTTGTATGTTGTATGTTGTGGTTGGTGATGGGGGTTGATGGGGTTGTATGTTGTATGTTGTGGTGATGGGGGTTGATGGGGTTGTATGTTGTATGTTGTGGTGATGGGGTTATATGTTGTGGTGATGCGGGGTTGTATGTTGTGGTGATGCGGGGTTGATGGGGTTGTATGTTGTATGTTGTGGTGATGCGGGGTTGATGGGGTTGTATGTTGTATGTTGTGGTGATGCGGGGTTGATGGGGTTGTATGTTGTATGTTGTGGTGATGGGGGTTGATGGGGTTGTATGTTGTATGTTGTGGTGATGGGGTTGTATGTTGTGGTGATGCGGGGTTGTATGTTGT
>NC_092290.1:16205622-16325797 GCF_036320965.1 Panulirus ornatus | reverse complement strand
TAGCGATGAAGCATTAGGAAAAAGACGAAAGAATGGCCCACCCAACTCATATATATAAGTATATACATAAACACCCACACACACACACACATATACATACCTATACATACACAAATATAGACATATATACACATGCACATATTCATATATATATATATATATATATATATATATATATATATATATATACATATATATATATATATATATATATATATATATATATATATATATATATTCCCTGGGGATAGGGGAGAAAGAATACTTCCCACGTATTCCCTGCGTGTTGTAGAAGGCGACTAAAAGGGAAGGGAGCGGGGGGCTGGAAATCCTCCCCTCTCGGTTTTTTTTTTTTTTTTTTTTTTTTTTTTCCAAAAGAAGGAACAGAGAAGAGGTCCAGGTGAGGATATTCCCTCAAAGGCCCAGTCCTCTGTTCTTAACGCTACCTCGCTATCGCGGGAGATAGCGAATGGTATGAAAAAAAAGAAAAAAAAAAAAAATATATATATATATATATATATATATATATATATTCACATGTACATAATTCATACTGTCTGCCCTTATTCATTCTTGTCGCCACCATGCCACACATGAAATGAAAATCCTCTCCCCCGCATAAGGGCGAGGTAGCGCTAGGAAAAGACAACAAAGGCCAATTTCGTTCACACTCACTCTCTAGCTCTCATGTATAATTCACCGAAACCACAGCTCCCTTTCCACATCCAGGCCCCACACAACTTTCCATGGTTTACCCCACACGCTGCACATGCCCTGGTTCAATCCATTGACAGCTCATCGATCCCGGTATACCACATCGTTCCAATTCACTCTATTCCTTGCACGCCTTTCACCCTCCTGCATGTTCAGGCCCCAATCACTTAAAATATTTTTCACTCCATCATTCCATCTCCAATTTGATCTCCCACTTCTCCTTGTTTCCTTCACCTCTGACACATATATCCTCTTTGTCAATCTTTCCTCACTCATTCCCTCCAAGTGATCAAACCATTTCAAAACACCCTCTTCTGCTCTCTCAACCACACTCTTTTCATTACCATACGTCTCTCTTACCCTTTCATTACTTACTAGATCAAACATCCTTACACCACATATTGTCCTCAAACATCTCATTTCCAGCACATCCACCCTCCTCCGCACAACTCTATCTATAGCCCACGCCTCGCAACCATATGTCATTGTTGAAGCCACTTTTCCTTCAAACATACCCATTTTTGCTTTCCAAGATAACGTTCTCGACTTCCATATATTCTTCAACGCTCCCAGAACTTTCGCCCCCTCCCCCACCCTATGCTTCACTTCCGCTTCCATGGTGCCATCTGCTGCCAAATCCACTCCCAAATATCTAAAATTTTCACTTCCTCCAGTTTTTCTCCATTCAAACTTACCTCCCAAATTGACTTGCCCCTCAACCCTACTGTACCTAATAACCTTACTCTTATTCACATTTATTCTCAGCTTTCTTCTTACACACTCATTACCAAATTCAGTCATATGCTTCTGCAGTTTCTCACCCGAATCAGCCACCAGCACTGTATCATCAGCGAACAACAACTGACTCATTTACCAAGCTCTCTCATCCACAACAGACTCCATACTTGCCCCTCTTTCCAAAACTCTTGCATTCACCTCCCTAACAACCCCATCCATAAACAAATTAAACATCCATGGAGACATCACACACCCCTGCCGCAAACCAACATTCACTGAGTACCAATCACTTTCCTCTCTTCCTACACGTACACATGCCTTACATCCTCGATAAAAACTTTTCACTGCTTCTAACAACTTGCAACCCACCACATATACTCTTAATACCTTCCACAAAGCATCTCTAACAACTCTATCATATGCCTTCTCCAGATCCATAAATGCTACATACAAATCCATCAACTTTTTTAAGTATTTCTCATAAACATTCTTCAAAGCAAACACCTGATCCACACATCCTCTACCACTTCCGAAACCACACTGCTCCTCTCCAGTCTGATGCTCTGTAAATGCCTTCACCCTCTCAGTCAATACCCTCCCATATCATTTCCCAGGAATACTCAACAAACTTATACCTCTGTAATTTGAGCACTTTTATCCCCTTTGCCTTTGTACAATGGCACTATGCAAGCATTCCGCCAATCCTCAGGCACCTCACCATGAGTCATACATACATTGAATAATCTTACCAACCAATTAACAATACAATCACCTTCTTTTTTTAATAAATTCCACTGCAATACCATCCAAACCCGCTGCTTTGCCGGCTTTCATCTTCCGAAAAGCTTTTACTACGTCTTCTGCGTTTACCAAATCATTCTCCTCACTTTGCACATCACCTCGACCAAAACACCCGATATCTGCCACTCTATCATCAAACACATTCGACAGACCTTCAAAATACTCACTCCATCTCCTTCTCACATCACCACTACTTGTTATCACCTCCCCATTTGCCCCCTTCACTGATGTTTCCATTTGTTCCCTTGTCTTATGCACTTTATTTACATCCTTCCAAAACATCTTTTTATTCACCCTAAAATTTAATGATACTCTCTCACCCCAACTCTCATTTGCTCTCTTTTTCGCATCTTGCACCTTTCTCTTGACCTCCTGCCTCTTTCTTTTATACATCTCCCACTCATTTGAATTATTTCCTTGCAAAAATCGTCCAAATAACTCTCTTCTCTTTCCCCAAATATCTTACTTCTTCATCCCACCACCCACTACCCTTTCTAATCTGCCCACCTCAAACGCTTCTTATATCTCAAGCACCTTTTGCTCAAGCCACAACTGCTTCCCTAGATACATCCCATTCTTCCCCCACTCCCCTTACATCCTTTGTTCTCACCTTTTTCCATTCTGTACTCAGTCTCTCCTGGTACTTCCTCACACAAGTCTCCTTCCCAAGCTCGCTTTCTCTCACCACTCTCTTCACCCCAACTTTCTCTCTTGTTCTCTGAAAACCTCTACAAATCTTCACTTTTCCCTCCACAAGATAATGATCACACATTCCTCCAGTTGCACCTCTCAGCACATTAACATCCAAAAGTCTCTCTTTTGCGCGCCTATCAATTAACACGTAATCCAATAACGCTCTCTGGCCATCTCTCCTACTTACAAACGTATACTTATGTATATCTCTCTTTTTGAACTAGGTATTTTCAATCACCAGTCCTTTTTCAGCACATAAATCTACAAGATCTTCACCATTTCCATTTACAACACCGAACACCCCATGTACACCAATTATTACCTCAACTGCCACATTACTCACCTTTGCATTCAAATCACCAATCACTTTAACCTGGTCTCGTGTATCAAAACTACTAACACACTCACTCAGCTGCTCCCAAAACACTTGCCTCATGATTTTTCTTCTCATGGCCAGGTGCATATGCTCCAATAATCACCCATCTCTCTCCATCAACTTTCACTTTTACCCATATCAATCTAGACTTTACTTTCTTACAGTCTATCACATACTGCCACCATTCCTGTTTCAGGAGTAGTGCTACTCCTTCCCTTGCTCTCGACCTCTCACTAACCCCTGACTTACTTCAAAGACATTCAGAAACCACTCTTCCCCTTTACCCTTCAGCTTCGTTTCACTCAGAGCCAAAACATCCAGGTTTCTTTCCTGAAAGGAAATATATATATATATTCATTATACTTTATACTTTGTCGCTATCTCCATCGCTAGCGAGGTAGCGCAAGGAAACAAACGATAGAATGGCGCAACCCACCCACATACACATGTATATACATACACGTACACACGAAGCACATATACATACCTATACATCTCAACATATACACATATATATACACACACAGACATATACATACCTATACATCTCAACATATGCACATATATATACACACACAGACATATACATATATACATATGAACATAATTCATACTGTCTGTCCTTATTCATTACCGTCGCCACACCGCCACACATGAAATAACAACACCCTCCCCCCGCATGTGCGCGAGGTAGCGATAGAAAAAGACAACAAAGGCCACATTCCTTCACGCTCCCTCTCTAGCTTTCATGTATAATGCACCAAAACCACAGCTCCCTTTCCACATCCAGGCCCCACAAAACTTTCCATGGTTTACCCCACACGCCTCACTTGCCCTGGCTCAATCCATTGACAGCACGTCGACCCCGGAATACCACATCTTTCCAATTCTCTCTATTCCTTGCACGCCTTTCACCCTCCTGCATGTTCAGGGCCAGATCACTCAAAATCTTTCTCACTCCATCTTTCCACTTCCAATTTGGTCTCCCACTTCGCCTCGTTCCCTTCACCTCTGATACATATATCCTCTTTGTCAATCTTTCCACATGTGACCAAACCATTTCAAAACACCCTCTTCTGCTCTCTCAACCACGATCTTTTTATTACCACACATCTCTCTCACCCTTTCATTTCTTACTCGATCAAACCACCTCACACCACATATTGTCCTCAAATATCTCATTTCCGGCACATCCATCCTCCTCCGAACTACTCTATCTATAGCCCACGCCTCGCAACAGTATATATATATATATATATATATATATATATATATATATATATATATATATATATATATATATATATATATTTTTTTTTTTTTTTTTCTTTCTTTCAAACTATTCGCCATTTCCCGCGTTAGCGAGGTAGCGTTAAGAACAGAGGACTGGGCCTTTGAGTGAACATCCTCACCTGGCCCCCTTCTCTGTTCCTTCTTTTGGAAAATTAAAATTAACGAGAGGGGAGGATTTCCAGTCCCCCGCTCCCTCCCCTTTTAGTCGCCTTCTACGACACGCAGGGAATACGTGGGAAGTATTCTTTCTCCCCTATCACCAGGGATGATATATATATATATATATATATATATATATATATATATATATATATATATATATATATATATATATATATATATATATATATAAGGCAAGGCAGCAGGTTTGGATGGTATTGCAGTGGAATTTATTAAAAAAGGGGGTGACTGTATTGTTGACTGGTTGGTAAGGTTATTTAATGTATGTATGACTCATGGTGAGGTGCCTGAGGATTGGCGGAATGCGTGCATAGTGCCATTGTACAAAGGCAAAGGGGATAAGAGTGAGTGCTCAAATTACAGAGGTATAAGTTTGTTGAGTATTCCTGGTAAATTATATGGGAGGGTATTGATTGAGAGGGTGAAGGCATGTACAGAGCATCAGACTGGGGAAGAGCAGTGTGGTTTCAGAAGTGGTAGAGGATGTGTGGATCAGGTGTTTGCTTTGGAGAATGTATGTGAGAAATACTTAGAAAAGCAAATGGATTTGTATGTAGCATTTATGGATCTGGAGAAGGCATATGACAGAGGTGATAGAGATGCTCTCTGGAAGGTATTAAGAATATATGGTGTGGGAGGCAAGTTGTTAGAAGCAGTGAAAACTTTTTATCGAGGATGTAAGGCATGTGTACGTGTAGAAAGAGAGGAAAGTGATTGGTTCTCAGTGAATGTAGGTTTGCGGCAGGGGTGTGTGATGTCTCCATGGTTGTTTAATTTGTTTATGGATGGGGTTGTTAGGGAGGTGAATGCAAGAGTTTTGGAAAGAGGGGCAAGTATGAAGTCTGTTGTGGATGAGAGAGCTTGGGAAGTGAGTCAGTTGTTGTTCGCTGATGATACAGCGCTGGTGGCTGATTCATGTGAGAAACTGCAGAAGCTGGTGACTGAGTTTGGTAAAGTGTGTGAAAGAAGAAAGTTAAGAGTAAATGTGAATAAGAGCAAGGTTATTAGGTACAGTAGGGTTGAGGGTCAAGTCAATTAGGAGGTAAGTTTGAATGGAGAAAAACTAGAGGAAGTAAAGTGTTTTAGATATCTGGGAGTGGATCTGGCAGCGGATGGAACCATGGAAGCGGAAGTGAATCATAGGGTGGGGGAGGGGGCAAAAATCCTGGGGGCCTTGAAGAATGTGTGGAAGTCGAGAACATTATCTCAGAATGCAAAAATGGGTATGTTTGAAGGAATAGTGGTTCCAACAATGTTGTATAGTTGCGAGGCGTGGGCTATGGATAGAGTTGTGCGCAGGAGGGTGGATGTGCTGGAAATGAGATATTTGAGGACAATGTGTGGTGTGAGGTGGTTTGATCGAGTAAGTAATGTAAGGGTAAGAGAGATGTATGGAAGTAAAAAGAGCGTGGTTGAGAGAGCAGAAGAGGGTGTTTTGAAATGGTTTGGGCACATGGAGAGAATGAGTGGGGAAAGATTGACCAAGAGAATATATGTGTCGGAGGTGGAGGGAACGAGGAGAAGTGGGAGACCAAATTGGAGGTGGAAAGATGGAGTGAAAAAGATTTTGTGTGATCGGGACCTGAACATGCAGGAGGGTGAAAGGCGGGCAAGGAATAGAGTGAATTGGATCGATGTGGTATACCGGGGTTGACGTACTGTCAGTGGATTGAATCAGGGCATGTGAAGCGTCTGGGGTAAACCATGGAAAGTTGTGTGGGGCCTGGATGTGGAAAGGGAGCTGTGGTTTCGGGCATTATTGCGTGACAGCTGGAGACTGAGTGTGAACGAATGGGGCCTTTGTTGTCTTTTCCTATTGCTACCTCGCACACATGAAGGGGGAGGGGGATGGTATTCCATGTGTGGCGAGGTGGCTATGGGAATGAATAGGGGCAGACAGTGTGAATTGTGTGCATGGGCATATATGTATGTGTCTGTGTGTGTATATATATGTGTACATTGAGATGTATAGGTATGTATATTTGCGTGTGTGGGCGTGTGTGTGTGTACATTGTGTATGGGGGTGGGTTGGGCCATTTCTTTCGTCTGTTTCCTTCCGCTACCTCGCAAACGCGGGAGACAGCGACAAAGCAAAATAAATATAAATAAATATATATATATATATATATATATATATATATATATATATATATATATATATATATATGTATGTATATATATATATATATATATATATATATATATATATATTTTTTTTTTTTTTTTTTCAAACTATTTGCCATTTCCCGCGTTAGCGAGGTAGCGTTAAGAACATAGAACTGGGCCACTGAGGGAATATCCTCACCTGGCCCCCTTCTCTGTTCCTTCTTTTGGAAAATTAAAAAAAATTGAGAGGGGAGGATTTCCAGCCCCCCGCTCCCTCCCCTTTTAGTCGCCTTCTACGACACGCAGGGAATACGTGAGAAGTATTCTTTCTCCCCTATCCCCAGGGATAATATATATATATATATATATATATATATATATATATATATATATATATATATATATATACACTGCAGAAGCTGGTGACGGAGTTTGGTAAAGTGTGTGGAAGAAGAAAGTTAAGAGTAAATGTGAATAAGAGCAAGGTTATTAGGTACAGTAGGGTTGAGGGTCAAGTCAATTGGGAGGTGAGTTTGAATGGAGAAAAACTGGAGGAAGTGAAGTGTTTTAGATATCTGGGAGTGGATCTGTCAGCGGATGGAACCATGGAAGCGGAAGTGGATCATAGGGTGGGGGAGGGGGCGAAAATTTTGGGAGCCTTGAAAAATGTGTGGAAGTCGAGAACATTATCCCGGAAAGCAAAAATGGGTATGTTTGAAGGAATAGTAGTTCCAACAATGTTGTATGGTTGCGAGGCGTGGGCTATGGATAGAGTTGTGCGCAGGAGGATGGATGTGCTGGAAATGAGATGTTTGAGGACAATGTGTGGTGTGAGGTGGTTTGATCGAGTAAGTAACGTAAGGGTAAGAGAGATGTGTGGAAATAAAAAGAGCGTGGTTGAGAGAGCAGAAGAGGGTGTTTTGAAATGGTTTGGGCACATGGAGAGAATGAGTGAGGAAAGATTGACCAAGAGGATATATGTGTCGGAGGTGGAGGGAACGAGGAGAAGAGGGAGACCAAATTGGAGGTGGAAAGATGGAGTGAAAAGGATTTTGTGTGATCGGGGCTTGAACATGCAGGAGGGTGAAAGGAGGGCAAGGAATAGAGTGAATTGGAGCGATGTGGTATACAGGGGTTGACGTGCTGTCAGTGGATTGAATCAAGGCATGTGAAGCGTCCGGGGTAAACCATGGAAAGCTGTGTAGGTATGTATATTTGCGTGTGTGGCCCAACCCACCCACATACACATGTATATACATACACGTCCACACACGCAGATATACATACCTATACATCTCAACGTATACATATATATATACACACACAGACATATACATATATACACATGTACATAATTCATACTATCAGCCCTTATTCATTCCCGTCGCCACCCCGCCACACATGAAATGAAAACCCCCTCCCCCTGCAGGTGCTCGGGGTAGCTCTAGGAAAAGACAACAAAGGCCACATTCGATCACACTCAGTCTCTAGCTGTCATGTATAATGCACCAAAACCACAGCTCCCTTTCCACATACAGGCCCCACAAAACTTTCCATGGTTTACCCCACACGCTTCACATGCCCTGGTTCAATCCACTGACAGCACGTCGACCACGGTATACCACATCGTTCCAATTTACTCTATTCCTCGCACGCTTTTCATCCTCCTGCATGTTCAAGCCCCGATCACCTAAAATCTTTATCACTCCATCCTCCCACCTCCAATTTGGTCTCCCACTTCTCGTTCCCTCCACCTCTGACACATATATCCTCTTTGTCAAACTTTCCTCACTCATTCTCTCCATGTGACCAAACTATTTCAAAACACCCTCTTCTGCCCTCTCAACCACACTCTTTTTATTACCACACATCTCTCTTTCCCTTTCATTACTTACTCGGTCAAACCACCTCACACCACATATTGTCCTCAAACATCTCATTTCCAGCACATCCACCGTCCTACGCTCAACGCTATCTATAGCCCATGCCTCGCAACCATATATCATTGTCGGAACCACTATTCCTTCAAACATACCCATTTTTGCTTTCCGAGATAATGTTCGCGCCTTCCGCACATTTTTCAACGCTCCAAGAACTTTCGCCCCCTCCTCCACCCTATGACTCACTTCAGCTTCCATGGTTCCATCCGCTGTCAAATCCACTCCCAGATATCTATAACACTTCACTTCCTCCAATCTTTATCCATTCAAACATATCTCCGAGTTGACTTGTCCCTCAATCCTACTATACCTAATAACCTTGCTCTTATTCACATTTACTCTCAGCTTTCTTCTTTCACACATTTTACCTTACTCAATCACCAGGTTCTGCAGTTTCTCACCCTAATCAGCCACCAGCGCTGTATCATCAGCAAACAACAACTGACTCACTTCCCAAGCTCTCTCATCCTCAACAGAATGCATACTTGCCCCTCTCTCAAAAACTCTTGCATTCACCTCCCTAACAACCCCATTCTTAAACAAATTAAACAACCATGGAGACATCACGCACCCCTGCCGCAAACCGAAATTCACTGAGAGCCTACCACTTTCCTCTCTCCCTGCTCGTACACAAGCCTTACATTCTCGATAAAAAATTTACCACATAGACCCGTTGCTCACCATTGTGAGACGAAGGGTATTCGAGTACTTAGTATTTCGAATAGTTGTTTCCTATTATACAGTCCCTTAGCCTAGCGGTTACATGCCTGCCTCTTGCAAAAGGGGTCCCAGGTTCGATCCTGGCTGTTGGAGCTTTGTATGTTCTATGAAGGTGCGCGTTCATATACACTTTATTCGTATTCATATAACTCCGCGTTGTACAGTCAGGTTCGGTAAAACGCTATCAGCTGGCTATGTGTTCTGTTCGGAAACAACCGATAGACCCCGTTGCTCACCATTGTGAGACGAAGGGTATTCGAGTACTTAGTATTTCGAATAGTTGTTTCCTATTATACAGTCCCTTAGCCTAGCGGTTAGCATGCCTGCCTCTTGCACAAGGGGTCCCAGGTTCGATCCTGGCTGTTGGAGCTTTGTATGTTCTATGAAGGTGCGCGTTCATATACACTTTATTCGTATTCATATAACTCCGCGTTGTACAGTCAGGTTCGGTAAAACGCTATCAGCTGGCTATGTGTTCTGTTCGGAAACAACCGATAGACCCCGTTGCTCACCATTGTGAGACGAAGGGTATTCGAGTACTTAGTATTTCGAATAGTTGTTTCCTATTATACAGTCCCTTAGCCTAGCGGTTACATGCCTGCCTCTTGCACAAGGGGTCCCAGGTTCGATTCTGGCTGTTGGAGCTTTGTATGATATATATATATATATATATATATATATATATATATATATATATATATATACATATATATATCATACTTTGTCGCTTTCTCCTGCGTTAGCGAGGTAGCTCAAGTAAACAGACGAAAGAATGGCCCAACCTACCTTCATACGCATGTATATATATACACGTCCATACACGCACATATACATACCGATACATTTCAACATATATATATATATATGTATACATACCCAGACATATACATATATATACACATGTACATATATCATACTTGCTTCCTTCATTCATTCCCATTGCCACCCTGCCACACATGAAATGACAACCCCTCCCCCCGCAAGTGCGTGATGTAGAGCTAGGAAAAGACAACAAAGATCACATTCGTTCACACTCAGTCTCTACCTGTCAGCTCCCTTTCCACATCCAGACCCCACAAAACTTTCCATGGTTTGCCCAGACGCTTCACGTGCCCTGGTTCAATCCACTGACAGTACGTCGACCCCGGTATCCCACACCGTTCCAATTCACTCTATTCCTTGCACGCCTTTCACCCTCCTGCATGTTCAGGCCCCGATCGCACAAAATCTTTTTCACTCCATCTTTCCACTTCCAATTTGGTCTCACACTTCTCCTGTATCCCTCCACCTCTAACACATATATCCTCTTTGTCAATCTTTCCTAACTCATTCTCTCCATGTGACCAAACCATTTCAAAACACCCTCTTCTGCTCTCTTAACCACACCCTTTTTATTGCCACTCATCTCTCTAACCCTTTCATTACTTACTCGATCAAACCACCTCACACCACATATTGTCCTCAAACATCTCATTTCCAACACATCCACCCTCCTCTACACAACTCTATCTAAAACCCACGCTTCGTAACCATATAACATTATTGGAACCACTATTCCTTCAAACATACCCATTTTTGCTTTCCGAGATAATGCTCTCGCCTTCCACACATTTTTAGACGCTCCCAGAACTTTCGCCCCCTCCCCCACCAACTGACTCGCTTCCGCTTCCATGGTTCCATTCGCTGCCAAATCCACTCCCAGATATCCAAAACACTTCACTTCCTCCAGTTTTTCTCCATTCAAACTTATCTCCAAATTGACTTGTCCCTCAACCCTACTATACCTAATGACCTTCCTCTTATTCACATTTACTCTCAGCTTTCTTCTTTCACACAATTTACCATACTCAATCACCAGCTTCTACAGTTTCTCACATGAATCAGCCACCAGCGCTGTATCATCAGCGAACAACAACTGACTCTTCCCAAGCTCTCTCATCCACAACAGACTTCATACTTGCCCCTCTTTCCAAAACTCTTGCATTCACCTTCCTAACAACTCCATCCATAAACAAATTAAACAACCATGGAGACATAACCCACCCCTGCCGCAAACCGACATTCACTGAGAACCAATCACTTTCCTCTCTTCCTACTCGTACACATGCCTCTAAAAAATAAATGCCTCGATAAAAACTTCACTGCTTCTAACTGCTTGCCTTCCACACCAAATATTCTTAGTACCGTCCAAAGAGCATCTCTATCAACTCTATCATATGCCTTCTCCAGATCCATAAATGGTGCATACAAATCCATTTGCTTTTCTAAGTATTTCTCACATACTTTCTTCGAAGCAAACACCTGATCCACACATCCTCTACCATTTCCGAAACCACGCTGCTCTTCCCCAATCTGATGCTCTGTACATGCCTTCACCCTCTCAATCAATACCCTCCCATATAATTATCCCAGGAATACTCGACAAACTTATACCTCTATAATATGAGCACTCACCTTTATCCGTTATGCCTTTGTACAATGGCACTATGCACGCATTCCGCCAATACTCGCGCACCTCACAATGAGTCATACATACATTAAATAACCTTACCAACCAGTCAACAATACAGTCACCCCCTTTTTTAATAAATTCCACTGCAATACCATCCAAACCCGCTGCCTTGCCGGCTTTCATCTTCCGCAAAGCTTTTACGTCATCCCGGTATACCGCATCGATCCAGTTCACTCTATTCCTTGCACACCTCTCTCCCTCCCTCCCTCCCTCCCTCCCTCCCTCGATCACTCAAAATCTTTTTCACATCAACCCTCCACCTCCAGTAAAAGGGGAAACAGAAGGAGAAGTCATGTAGGAAGTGCTCATCCTCCTCGAAGGCTCAGATTGGGGTCTCTAAATATGTGTTGATGTAACCAAGATGAGAAAAAAGGAGAGATAGGTAGTATGTTTGAGGAAAGGAACCTGGATATTTTGGCTCTGAGTGAAACGAAGCTCAAGGGTAAAGGGGAAGAGTGGTTTGGGAATGTCTTCGGAGTAAAGTCAGGGGTTGGTGAGAGGACAAGAGCAAAGGAAGGAGTAGCACTACTTCTGAAGCAGTAGTTGTGGGAGTGTGTGATAGAGAGTAAGAAAGTAAACTCTAGATTGATATGGGTTAAACTGAAAGTGGATGAAGAGATATGATTGATTACTGGTGCCTATGCACCTGGTCATGAAGAGAAAGATCATGAGAGGCAAGTGTTTTGGGAGAAGCTAAGTGAGTGTGTTAGCAGCTTTGATGCACGAGACTGGGTTATAGTGAGTAATGTGGCAGTTGAGGGTATATGGGATGTTCAGTGTTGTAAATGGAAATGGTGAGGAGCTTGTAGATTTGTATGCTGAAAAAGTACTGGTGATTGGGAATACCTGGTTTAAAAAAATAGATATACATAAGAATACGTATGTAAGTAGGAGAGATGGCAAGAGAACGTCATTGGATTACGTGTTAATTCATAGGCGCGCGAAAAAGACACTTTTGTATGTTAATGAGCCGAGAAGAGCAACTGGGGCTATGTCTGACCATTATCTTGTGGAGGCGAAGGTGAAGATATGTAAAGGTTTTCAGAGAAGAAGAGAGAATGTTGGGGTGAAGAGATTGGCGAGAGTAAGTGCGCTTGGAAAGGAGACTTTTGTGAGGAAGTACCCGGAGAGATTGAGTGCAGAATGGAAAAAGGTGAGAGCAAATGACGTAAGGGGAGCGGGAGAGGAATGGGCTGTATTTGTGGAAGCAGTGATGGAGTGCGCAAAAGATGTAGTGAGTGCTGGGATGAAGAAGAAAGATTGTTTGTGAAATAGAAGAGAGAGTCATTTGGAAGATTTTTGCAGGGAAATAGTGCAAATGACTGGGAGATGTATAAAAGAAAGAGGCAGGAGGTCAAGAGAAAGGTGTAAGAGGTGAAAAAGAGGGCAAATGAGAGTTGGGGTGAGAGAGTATCATTAAATTTTAGGGAAAATAAAAAGATGTTTTGGAAGGAGATAAATAAAGGAAGTAAGACAAGATGGCAAATGGGGAGGTAATAACAAGTAGTGAAGTGAGAGGGAGATGGAGTGAGTATTTTGAAGGTTTGTTGAATGTGTGCGATGATAGAGTGGCAGATATAGGGTGTTTTGGTCGAGGTGGTGTGCTAAGTGAGAGGGTCAGGGAGAATGATTTCATAAACAGAGAAGAGGCAGTTAAAGCTTTGCGGAAGATGAAACCCGGCAAGGCAGCAGTTTTGGATGGCATTGCTGAGGAATTTATTAAAAAGGGGGGGTGACTGTGTTGTTGACTGGTTGGTGAGGATATTCAATGTATGTATGGTTCGTAGTGAAGTGCCTGAGGATTAGCGGAATGCATGTGTAGTGCCATTGGACAAAGACAAAGGGGATAAAGGTGAGTGTTCAAATTACAGAGGTATAAGTTTGTTGAGCATTCCTGGGAAAGTATATGGGGAGGAGCAGTGTGGTTTCAGAAATGGTAAAGGATATGTGGATCAGGTGTTTGCTTTGAAGAACTCATATGAGAAAACCTAGAAAAGCAGATGAATTTGTGTGGAGCATTTATGGATCTGGAGAAGGCATATGATAGAGTTGATAGAGATGCTCTGTGGAAGGTATTAAGAGTACATTGTGTGGGAGGTAAGTTGCTAGAAGCAGTGAAAAGTTTTTATCTAGGATGTAAGGCATGTGTACGTGTAGGAAGAGAGGAAAGTGAGTTGTTCCCAGTGAACGTCGGTTTGTGGTAGGGGTGTGTGATGTCTCCATGGTTGTTTGATTTGTTTATGCATGGTGTTGTTAGGGAGGTGAATGCAATAGTTTAGGAGAGGGGCAAGTATGAAGTCTGTTATGGATGAGAGGGTTCGGGAAGTGAGTCAGTTGTTGTTCACTGATGATACGGCGCTGGTGGCTGATTCGGGTGAGAAACTGCAGAAGTTGGTGACTGAATTTGGTAAAGTGTGTGAAGGAAGAAAGCTGAGAGTAAATGTGAATAAGTGCAAGGTTATTAGGTTCAGTAGGGTTGAGGCACATGTAAGTTGGGGGTAAGTTTGAATGGAGAAAAACTGGAGGAAGTCAAGTGTTTTAGATATCTGAGAGTGGAATTATCAGCGGATGGAACCATAAAAGCGGAAGTGAGTCACAAGGTGGGGGAGGGGGCAAAGGTTCTGGGAGCGTTGAAGAATATGTGGAAGGCGAGAATGTTATCTTGGAGAGCAAAAATGGGTATGTTTGAAGGAATAGTGGTTCCAACAATGTTATATGGTTGTGAGGCATGGGTGAAGGATAAGGTTGTGCGGAGGAGGTTGCATGTCTTGGAAATGAGATGTTTGAGGACAATATGTGGTGTGAGGTGCTTTGATCGAGTAAGTAATGAAAGGGTAAGAGAGATGTGTGGTAATGAAAAGGGTATGGTTGAGAGAGCAGAAGAGGCTGCATTGAAATGGTTTGGCCATATGGAGAGAATAAGTGAGAAAAGATTGACAAAGAGGATATATGTGTCAGAGGTGGAGGGAACGAGGAGAAGTGGGAGACGAAATTGGAGATGGAAGGATGGAGTGAAAAAGATTTTGAACGATCGGGGTTTGAACATACAGGAGGGTGAAAGGCGTGCAAGGAATAGAGTGAATTGGAATGATGTAGTATACTGGGATAGACGTGCTGTCAATTAATTGAACCAGGGCATGTGGAGCGTCTGGGGTAAACCATGGAAAGTTTTGTCGGGCCTGAATGTGGAAAGGGAGCTGTGGTTTCGGTGCATTACACATGACAGCTAGAGACTGAGTGTGAACGAATGTGGCCTTTGTTGCTGTTTCCTGGCGCTACCTTGCGCGCACAGAGGGGAAAGGGGGTATCACTTCATGTGTGGTGGGGTAGCGGAAGGAATGGATGAAGGCAGCATGTACGAATATGTACATGGGTATATATGTATATATCTGTGTATGTACATGTATGTATACATGGAAATGTGTAAGTATGCATATGTGCATGTGTGGGAGTTTATGTAGATACATGTGTATGTGGGTGGGTTGGGCCATTCTTTTGTGTTTCCTTGCGCTACCTCGCTAACGCGGGAGACCGTGTCAAAGAATGATAAATGAATTAAAAATTAATATATATATATATATATATATATATATATATATATATATATATATATATATATATATATATATATATATATATATCTTTCTTTTTCTTTTAAACTATTCGCCATTTCCCGCGTTAGCGAGGTAGCGTTTAAGAACAGAGGACTGGGCCTTTGTGGAATATCCTCACCTGCCCCCCTCTGTTCCTTCTTTTGGAAAATTAAAAAAAAAAAAAAACGAGAGGGGAGGATTTCCAGCCTCCCGCTCCCTCCCCTTTTAGTCGCCTTCTATGACATGCAGGGAACACATGGCAAGTATTTTTAATCCCCTATCCCCAGGGATAAGTATATATATATATATATATATATATATATATATATATATATATATATATATATATATATATATATATATATATATATACTTTATTTATTTTATTTTGCTTTGTCGCTGTCTCCCGCGTTTGCGAGGTAGCGCAAGGAAACAGACGAAAGAAATGGCCCAACCCACCCCCATACAGAATGTATATACATACACGTCCACACACGCAAATATACATACCTATACATCTCAATGTACACATATATATACACACACAGACACATACATATATACCCATGCACACAATTCACACTGTCTGCCTTTATTCATTCCCATCGCCACCTCGCCACACATGGAATACCATCCCCCTCCCCCTCATGTGTGCGAGGTGGCGCTAGGAAAAGACAACAAAGGCCCCATTCGTTCACACTCAGTCTCTAGCTGTCATGCAATAATGCCCGAAACCACAGCTCCCTTCCCACATCCAGGCCCCACACAACTTTCCATGGTTTACCCCAGACGCTTCATATGCCCTGATTCAATCCATTGACAGCACGTCAACCTCGGTATACCACATCAATCCAATTCACTCTATTCCTTGCCCTCCTTTCACCCTCCTGCATGTTCAGGCCCCGATCACACAAAATCTTTTTCACTCCATCTTTCCACCTACAATTTGGTCTCCCACTTCTCCTTGTTCCCTCCACCTCCGACACATATATCCCCTTGGTCAATCTTTCCTCACTCATTCTCTCCATGTGCCCAAACCATTTCAAAACACCCTCTTCTGCTCTCTCAACCACGCTCTTTTTATTTCCACACATCTCTCTTACCCTTACATTACTTACTCGATCAAACCACCTCACACCACACATTGTCCTCAAACATCTCATTTCCAGCACATCCACCCTCCTGCGCATATATATATATATATATATATATATATATATATATATATATATATATATATATATATATATATATATATTCTCTATACCTTCCACAGATCATCTCTATCAACTCTATCATATGCCTTCTCCAGATCCATAAATGCTACATACAAATCCATTTGCTTTTCTAAGTATTTCTCACATACATTCTTCAAAGCAAACACCTGATCCACACATCCTCTACCACTTCTGAAACCACACTGCTCTTCCCCAATCTGATGCTCTGTACATGCCTTCACCCTCTCAATCAATACCCTCCCATATGATTTACCAGGAATACTCAACAAACTTATACCTCTGTAATTTGAGCTCTCACTCTTATCCCCTTTGCCTTTGTACAATGGCACTATGCACGCATTTCGCCAATCCTCAGGCACCTCACAATGAGTCATACATACATTAAATAACCTTACCAACCAGTCAATAATACAGTCACCCCCGTTTTTAATAAATTCCACTGCAATACCATCCAAACCTGCTGCCTTGCCTTCTTTCATCTTACGCAAAGATACCACTACCTCTTCTCTGTTTACCAAATCATTTTCCCTAACCCTCTCACTTTGCACACCACCTCGACCAAAACACCCTATATCTGCCACTCTATCATCAAACACATTCAACAAACCTTCAAAATACTCACTCCATCTCCTTCTCACATCACCACTACTTGTTATCGCCTCCCCATTTGTGCCCTTCACTGAAGTTCCCATTTGCTCCCTTGTCTTACGCACTTTATTTACCTCCTTCCAGAACATCTTTTTATTCTCCCTAAAATTTAATGATACTTTCTCACCCCAACTCTCATTTGCCCTCTTTTTCACCTCTTGCACCTTTCTTTTGACCTCCTGTCTTTCTTTTATACATCTCCCACTCAATTGCATTTTTTCCCTGCAAAAATCGTCCAAATGCCTCTCTCTTCTCTTTCGCTAATAATTTTACTTCTTCATCCCACCACTCACTACCCTTTCTAATTAACCCATCTCCCACTCTTCTCATGCCACAAGCATCTTTTGCGCAATCCATCACTGATTCCCTAAATACATCCCATTCCTCCCCCACTCCCCTTACTTCCATTGTTCTCACCTTTTTTCCATTCTGTACTCAGTCTCTCCTGGTACTTCCTCACACAAGTCTCCTTTCCAAGCTCACTTACTCTCACCACCCTCTTCACCCCCAACATTCACTCTTCTGAAAACCCATACAAATCTTCACCTTAACCTCCACAAGATAATGATCAGACATCCCTCCAGTTGCACCTCTCAGCACATTAACATCCAAAAGTCTCTCTTTCACGCGCCTGTCAATTAACACGTAATCCAATAACGCTCTCTGGCCATCTCTCCTACTTACATACGTATACTTATGTATATCTCGCTTTTTAAACCAGGTATTCCCAATCACCAGTTCTTTTTCAGCACATAAATCTACAAGCTCTTCACCATTTCCATTTACAACACTGAACACCCCATGTATACCAATTATTCCCTCAACTGCCACATTACTCACCTTTGCATTCAAATCACCCATCACTATAACCCGGTCTCGCGCATCAAAACCACTAACACACTCATTCAGCTGCTCCCAAAACACTTGCCTCTCATGATCTTTCTTCTCATGCCCAGGTGCATATGCACCAATAATCACCCATCTCTTTCCATCACCTTTCAGTTTTACCCATATTAATCGAGAATTTACTTTCTTACATTCTATCACATACTCCCACAACTCCTGTTTCAGGAGTACTGCTACTCCTTCCCTTGCTCTTGTCCTCTCACTAACCCCTGACTTTACTCCCATGACATTCCCAAACCACTCTTCCCCTTTACCCTTGAGCTTCGTTTCACTCAGAGCCAAAACATCCAGGTTCCTTTCCTCAAACATACTACCTATCTCTCCTTTTTTCACATCTTCGTTACATCCACACACATTTAGACACCCCATTCTGAGCCTTCGAGGAGGATGAGCACTCCCCGCGTGACTCCTTCTTCTGTTTCCCATTTTAGAATATATGGTGTGGGAGGCAAGTTGTTAGAAGCAGTGAAAAGTTTTTATCGAGGATGTAAGGCATGTGTACATGTACGAAGAGAGGAAAGTGATTGGTTTTCAGTGAATGTAGGTTTGCGGCAGGGGTGTGTGATGTCTCCATGGTTGTTTAATTTGTTTATGGATGGGGTTGTTAGGGAGGTGAATGCAAGAGTTTTGGAAAGAGGGGCAAGTATGAAGTCTGTTGTGGATGAGAGAGCTTGGGAAGTGAGTCAGTTGTTGTTCGCTGATGATACAGCGCTGGTGGCTGATTCATGTGAGAAACTGCAGAAGCTGGTGACTGAGTTTGGTAAAGTGTATGAAAGAAGAAAGTTAAGAATAAATGTGAATAAGAGCAAGGTTATTAGGTACAGTAGGGTTGAGGGTCAAGTCAATTGGGAGGTAAGTTTGAATGGAGAAAAACTGGAGGAAGTAAAGTGTTTTAGATATCTGGGAGTGGATCTGGCAGCGGATGGAACCATGGAAGTGGAAGTGGATCATAGGGTGGGGGAGGGGGCGAAATTTCTGGGAGCCTTGAAGAATGTGTGGAAGTCGAGAATATTATCTCGGAAAGCAAAAATGGGTATGTTTGAAGGAATAGTGGTTCCAACAATGTTGTATGGTTGCGAGGCGTGGGCTATGGATAGAGTTGTGCGCAGGAGGATGGATGTGCTGGAAATGAGATGTTTGAGGACAATGTGTGGTGTGAGGTGGTTTGATCGAGTGAGTAACGTAAGGGTAAGAAAGATGTGTGGAAATAAAAAGAGTGTGGTTGAGAGAGCAGAAGAGGGTGTTTTGAAATGGTTTGGGCACATGGAGAGAATGAGTGAGGAAAGATTGACCAACAGGATATATGTGTTGGAGGTGGAGGGAACAAGGAGAAGTGGGAGACCAAATTGGAAGTCGAAAGATGGAGTGAAAAAGATTTTGTGTGATCGGGGCCTGAACATGCAGGAGGGTGAAAGGAGGGCAAGGAATAGAGTGAATTGGATCAATGTGGTATACTGGGGTTGACGTGCTGTCAATGGATTGAATCAGGGCATGTGAAGCATCTGGGGTAAACCATGGAAAGCTGTGTAGGTATGTATATTTGCGTGTGTGGACGTATGTATATACATGTGTATGGGGGTGGGTTGGGCCATTTCTTTCGTCTGTTTCCTTGCGCTACCTTGCAAACGCGGGAGACAGCGACAAAGCAAAAAAAAAAAAAAAAAGAAATATATATATATATATATATATATATTCTTTTCTTTTTTATCTTATTATACTTTGTCACTGCTTCCCGCGTTAGCGGGGTAGCGCAAGGAAACAAACGAAGAATGGCCCAACCCACCCACATACACATGTATATACATACACATCCACACATGCACATATACATACCTATACATCTCAACGTATACATACATATACACACACAGACATATACATATATACACATGTACATAATTCATACTGTCTGTCCTTATTCATTTTCGTCGCCACTCCACCACACATGAAATAACAACTCCTCTCCCCGCATGTGCGCGAGGTAGCGCTAAGAAAAGACAACAAAGGTCTCTATCTGTCATGTATAATGCACCGAAACCACAGCTCCCTTTCCACATCCAGGCCCCACGGAACTTTTTAATTCTCCCTAAAATTTGGAAGCAGGTAAATAAAGTGTGTAAGACAAGAGAACAAATAGGAATGTTGGTGAAGGGGGCTAATGGGGAAGTAATAACAAGTAGTGGTGAAGTGAGAAGCAGATGGAGTGAGTATTTTGAAGGTCTGTTGAATGTGTTTGATGATTGAGTGACAGATATAGTGTTTTGGTCGAAGTGGTTTGCGAAGTGAGAGGGTCAGGGAGAATGGTTTGGTAAACAGAGAAGAGGTAGTGAAAGCTTTGCGGAAGATGAAAGCCAGCAAGGCGGCAGGTTTGGATGGTATTGCAGTGGAATTTATTAAAAAAGAGGGTGACTGTGTTGTTGACTCTTTGGTAAAGATATTCAATGTATGTATGTTTCATGGAGAGGTGCCTGAGGATTGGCGGAATGCATGCATAGTGCCATTGTACAAAGGCAAAGAGGATAAAGGTAAGTGTTCAAATAACAGAGGTATAAGTTTGCTGAGTATTCCTGGGAAATTATATGGGAGGGTATTGATTGAGAGGGTAAAGGCATATACAGAACATCAAATTGGGGAGGAGCAGTGTGGTTTCAGAAGTGGCAGAGGATGTGAGAAATACTTAGAGAACAGGTGGATTTGCATGTAGCATTTATGGATCTGGAAAAGGCATGTGATAGAGTTGATAGAGATGCTTTGTGGAAGGTATTAAGAGTACATGGTGTGGGAGGTAAGTTGCTAGAAGCATGTATATGAGTAGGAAGAGAGGAAAGTGATTGGTTCCCAGTGAATGTTGGTTTGTGGCAGGATGCATGATGTCTCCATGGTTGTTTAATTTGTTTATGGATGGGGCTGTTAGAGAGGTGAATGCAAGAGTTTTGGAGAGAGAGGCAAGTATGCAGTCTGTTCTGGATGAGAGGGCTTGGGAAGTGAGTCAGTTGTTGTTCGCTGATGATACAGTGCTGGTGGCTGATTTGGGTGACAAACTGCAGAAGCTGATGACTGCGTTTGGTAAAGTGTGTGAGAGAAGAAAGCTGAGAGTAAATGTGAATAAGAGCAAAGTTATTGGGTTTAGTAGGGTTGAGGGACAAGTAAATTGGGAGGTAAGGTTATTGGGTTCAGTAGGGCTGAGGGTCAAGTAAATTGGGAGGTAAGTTTGCATGGAGAGAAACTGGAGAAACAAGTGTTTTAGATATCTGGGAGTTGATTTAGCAGCGGATGGAACCATGGAAGCGGAAGTGAGTCACAGTGTGAGGGAGGGGGCAAAGGTTCTGAGAGCATTGAAGAATGTGTGCAAGGCGAGAATGTTATCTTTGAGAGCAAAAATGGGTATGTTTGGAGGAATAGTGGTTCCAGCAATGTCATATGGTTACGAGGCAAGGGCTATAGATAGGGTTGTGCGGAGGAGGGTGGATGTGTTGGAAATGAGATGTTTGAGGACAATATGTGGTGTGAGGTGGTTTGATCGAGTAAGTAATGAAAAGGTAAGAGAGATGTGTGGTAATAAAAAGAGTGTGGTTGAGAGAGCAGAAGAAGGTGTATTGAAATGGTTTGGTCACGTGGAGAGAATGAGTGAGGAAAGATTGACAGAGAGGATATATGAGTCAGAGGTGGATTGAACAAGAAGTGTGAGACCAAACTGGAGGTGGAAGGATTGAATGGGAAATATTTTGAGCGATTGGGGCCTGAACATACAGGAGAGTGAAAGGCATGCAAGGAATAAAGTGAATTGGAACAATGTGGTACGCCAAAGTCGACCTGCTGTCAATGAATTGAACTAGGGCATGTGAAGCGTCTGGAGTTAACCATGGAAAGTTTTGTTGGGCATGGATGTGGAAAGAGAGCTGTGGTTTTGGTGCATTACACATGACAGATAGAGACTGAGTGTGAACGAATTTGGTCTTTGTTGTCTTTTCCTAGTGCTACCTCGTGCGCATTGGGGGGTGGGGGGGGTGCCATTTCATGTGTGGCGGTATGGGAACGGAAATGAATGAAGGCAGCATGTGTGAATATGTACAAGTGTATGTATGTATATGTCTGTGTATGTATATGTATGTATACGTTGAAATGTATAGGTATGTAATGTGCGTGTGTGGGCATTCATGTATACATATGTGTATGTGGGTGGGTTTGGCCATTCTTTCGTGCCAGGAAACAGACAGAATGGCCCATCTACTCATATACACGTATATATACATAAACGCCCACATACGCACATGTACCCGCATATACATATGAACATAAACATACACAAACCTATACATACATACACATACATATTCATACTTGCTTGCCTTCATCCATTCCTGTTGCTACCCCGCCCTACAGGAAACAGCATATTTATGGATCCAGAGAAGGCTTATGATAGGGTTGATAGAGACGCTTTGTGGAAGGTCTTATTTACCTCCTTCCAAAAGATCCTATTCTCCCTAAAGTGTAATGATACTCTCTCACCTCATTTGCCCTCTTTTTCAACCCTTACACCTTCCACTTGACTTCCTGCTATGTTCTCTTATATAACTGTCAATCATTTGAACTCATTGCCTGTATGACTCGCCCAAATGCCTCTGTTTTCTCTGTCACTTCCAATTTTACTTCTTCATCCAACTGCTCATTACCCCTTCTATTCTGTCCACCTCACACCTTTTGCATGCCATATGCATCTCTTGCACATGTCATCACTGCTGTCCTAAGTACCTCCCATTCCTAACCCATTCCCCTTGCCTCAATTACTCTCACCTTTTGCTATGCTCCGCTCAGTTTCTCCTGGTATTTCTTCTCAAAAGTCTTTCTAAGCTCACTTACTCTCAACATTCTCTTCTCCCCAACATTGTTTCCTCTTTTGCAAAAACTTCTACAAATCCTCACTCTTGCCTCCACAAGATAGTGATCAGATATCTTACCAGCTGCCTCTCTTAGCATTTTTACATTCTTAAGTCTCTTTTACATCCCTATCAATTAATATGTAATCTTATAATGCCTGTTGACCATCTCTCCTACTCACACACATATACTTGTGCATATCCCTCTTTTTAAGCCAGTTATTCCCAGTCACCAGTCTTTGTTCAGCACTCAGCTCCATAAGCTGTTCACCATTTCCATTCATAACAACACTTTACACCCCATGCACCTATAGTATACCTTTAATTTCCACATTACTTATCTTTGCCTTTAAATCACCCATCATTGATACCTGGTCTACTACATCAAAACTGCTGACACAACCACTCAGCTGCTCCCAAAACACTTGCCTTTCATAATCATTCCTCTCATGGCCAGTTGCATAAGCACCAATAATCACCCACCTCTAGCCATCCACTTTCAGTTTTACTTCCTTACAATCTTATCACACACTCCTGCTTCAGGAGTAGTGTTACTCCTTTCCTAGCTCTTGTCCTTTCACCAGTCCTGAATTTACTCTTAAGACATTTCCAAACCATTCATCCCTTTTACCCTTGAGCTTTGTTTTGCTCAGCGACAGAACATCCAGGTTTCTTTTCTCAAACAGCACTTCCTGCCTGGCTCTTTCATCTGTTTCTTCTTATAGAATATGAAATACAAGAAGGGAAGGGTTCCAAGCTCCCTACTTCTGTCCCCTGTAGTCGCAGGATTCCAGTCAGTGGAATGAACAAACAGGATTAAAAATCAGCTATGGTACTAATGACCCTCTCCAGCCAGTCTAGCAATTACTGCAGAAATAAATGAATTTGAGAAACCTCTATTAAATGAGTAGAAATAATTGTTCTCATGTATGAAAAGGCAACTCAGTTGCCAAACTATATTCATACAGGAATAAAGAAAGAATAGAAAAAAGAATGAAACAGTGGGATATCACTTTAATGAAGTTTTTCATTGCAGTACCAGAAATATTAAAAAAAATTGAACTTGGAAAATGAAGATGTTAAGTAACATTATTGGTGTGTATTCTACTACATGTGTCGATGATGTAATATTGATATTCAGTAAATCCCCTGGCATCATAGGTGGCACACCCTGAGAGAGAGAGAGAGAGACAGAGAGAGACAGACTCTTTGGTCTGGTGGGATGGGATGCAGCACCCCACAGGTTCCAACAGCAGTGGCTGAATAACCTGGAAAAATTAGAGGCCTATAATTTGTCCACCATGGAGGAAAGAAGGGATGGCCTGATCCCAACATATAAGTTTTTAAATTGTCTGGTAAAGTCCTTGTTAAACAATACTTTGAAATATGCAAGGATAAGACAACCAAAGGCCATTATGCGAAATTGAGCAAGAAATGTGTTACAAAAGATTTAAAGAAGTACTTTTATAGTACTGTATAATTGTATCACTGGAATGGAACAGACTAGGTGATAAAATTGTTGTCAGGCACACTGAAGTTTAAAAAGCTGTATGATAAAGTTCAAAAGAGTGTAAAACGTCCTCCCTCTACAGTAGTAATAGGTAATTATTCAAGTGAAATATGAGTTTCCTATAACAAAGAGAATATAAGCAGTGGATGTAGTTTCCTTCAATTGAGATATTTCCTAGAACTGGGTATAGAATGTTTGATTTTTGTTTGTGCTGTCTTTTAATACAGTTTGTGCTGAACTAGGTTGTTTGTTGGCACTGAATCCCACAGTAAGGTTACAGTCAGTGAAGGCTTAAGGGTATATGACTGATATGAAGTAAGTGACATAATATTAAGCTTTGAGACATAAAAAAAAATGTGCATGATATAATAAAATGGTGTTTCCTTTTAAGAAATTAAGACCAACTTTTGTGTTTCATTTTTATTTGTTTTATAAATACAAATGTGATATATTTGGTCTGTCAGTATAACTGTGATGGCAGCAATTTGGCATCCACATCTGAATTCTTTATAGCAAATATTAGGCTGCCGTCCTGACATTCAAACCACTGATTCAGACATCACAGTACTTCCATAGGAGATACAGAAAATGGGTTGACTCATAATACAGAAAACATGACTCATGAGAGGCACACATCATTCACACTCACCAGGGTCTTGCATCAGTCAAATTGTATGATCTCAGTCAATACAAACCTCAACTGGAATAACACAAAAATCTGTTCAACATGAAGAGAAACTTTTTCTCTTGGAGGCTTTGGAGGTAACAAACCTTAGCTCAATTTCCAGACATGTTTTAAACCAACTTGTCCACTCGTTGATTTGCACTTGTATCTATGGAAAGGCATTTCCAATATCTCATCTAACCTGATTTACTGCAGAATGTTTTTGTATTCCATCTACTTTAATTGTCATATCTACCAATATTACATTGCTTTATTCCATATTCAAATAAGGGTGCCATATGCAGATACTTCCGCAAACACTAGTTACTGCCCATCTTCAAATGAAAGAACCAACAGTAATACTTAAATCATTTGCTGAAGAACTGTTATATAAGGGAAGCTACTTGCAGTAATCTATAAAGGAATGAGTGTTGCTTCATTATGTACAGAATGAGGAAATGGAGAAAATTAGAAAGTTATAGAAGATAGTAGGACAACCGAGTTCTGAAAAATGGAATGGGGAATGTATGTAAGACCACCAGCATTGCAAAAGTGGCCACTTAAAAAAATCACTTGGAGAAAAAATTTGACTATGGTGGTGCTTCCTGGGCAGCTTACCAAATTGTAATTCTTTATTCTTTTAAAAGAAAATTGAAAGTGTTTCATACTGTAAGTTCACACTTTATGATGCAACTGTCTATCACCAAATACTGCCCAGAGCTGCTGATATAATTTGATGATAATATGGAAAGTTTTTTAAACATGCTTCTACTTTTATTGATGTATATTTGTTTGAACTATGAGCATTTCTAGTAAATGTGTTCATTAATTTTTCATGATGCCTCTGTTAAAGCCAAAAGCAGCCAAACATCCAGTGCAACATGAACATGATTTGTTTACATAATTCATGTCAAGATTATCATGTGGTACCCAGTTAAGCATACCATTAGCCAGCTTAAGCTAAAATTGGTGTGAAGAGGGCAGATACAGTAGGATCTTTTATATAACCGTAACTGCAGGTCACAAGAGAAATGTATCACCTGAGTCGTATAGTGTTTATAGCAGTATGGGTGTATAAAATGAGTGGAGCGTGATATAAGGAGAGTGAATTCTAAAAAAGAAAATGAAAGGGTATCTGGATGAGACAGGCTAAGACTAGATGGAAAGGAAAACTGTAAGAAGGAAATGAAAGAGGTTTGAATAATCTCATTAGTCCTTGTTTAACATGGCTTATGCTGAAGAAACATTTGCAGCTTGGATTATGGTGGGGGTATGTAGCAAAATATGTTTAGAGGGAGGATGTACTGAGAAGCCATTGGTAAAGTTTGGAGGAGTACAATCCAGTACTAAAGGCCAAGATAACTGTTATGCAGATTGAGATCAGTAAAGTACAAGAAAGCTATTAGAAGAGGCAATACATGTAGGAGTGAGGGGGGGGGGGATACCAACCATAGATATCTCTGTCTGTTACCGAAGGTGACTAAGAGGAGTGGAAGGTGGGGGAGCAAGAGATATCCTCCTGTATCATCAATCCCTGAAAGCAAAACCTGAACCGATGAAAGAGCCATGCATCGGATTTACCTTTAAGACTTGCTCATCTGTTCATGACACTAATTTGCTAAGGCAGAATGAAAGGCAGGTATACATATATAAAAAAAAAGAAGATATATATCATATCTGGAGATAGGGGAGAAAGAATACCACCTATATATCTCCTGCATATGGCAGAAAGCATCTAAGAGTGACAGTGATGGGAAGGCTGGAAATTTTCCTCACTTTTATTATCACTTTCTAAGAGTAAGAGCAGAAGAGGGAACTGAGAAATTTTGCACATTTTCTTGAAAGTCTAAATTTCCATTGTTTAATGATATTTCAAAAAAATTTAAATGCCTGATATGTAACATTAGGTCATTTCATATTGAAAAGATAATAAAAGACTCAACTTTTTCATTAGAAAAGACAGCTTTTGAAATTTAATGAAGCAGCAAAGGGGTTAAAGAAGAAAAAATATATAATTGATTCATGATGTTTTGATGAAGGTAAACTGGATGGTCAACACAAATGACCAAATAAGACAGTATTAGAAAGTTTTAAATACAACAAGAAAAGTGTGTTTGGGACATAAATAACTGGACAGAGGTTTAAGGAGGGGATTGCTAGTTCATAAGTTTCCAAATGATATTGTTGAGGGCTTAGAATAATACAGTACAGTAAGAGTGGATGGATGCAGTGATTGCACCTATATGTGAGCCAGATGTGTTCAAAATTTATGTATGAACTGACTAAGGCTGGCTTATTAAATGAGGACAAAAACTGAAAAGGTTAGGTATGAGATTAACAAGTTATATTATTGTAGGGAGTGATTATGTTGAAGAGATATTGGGGAACTGGAGAAACTAGCTAAGAGAAAAACAAAGATGGACAATGAAATGAGAATAATTGTAAAGAAATAGAGAATGAGGAATTGGAGAAACTAGCTAAGAGAATAACAAAGATGGACAATGAAATGTTTCAAAATATATGGAGCTGAATTAACAGGTATAAGAAGTAAAGGGTTACTGCAAAGAAATTAAGGTATGTATATAACAAATGAAGAAATGATTGAGTGATGTGGGGACAGGTCATGGTCCAACATGAGTAATATGTTTCCCACCGGTGTCTAGTCCCATTACAAATAGAGCTATTAGAGAAGATTTGGTAAGTGATATATTTAAAGAAATAAAGCTGCATCAAGATGAGGGAAAGTGATATGATTATTTGCAAATGGGAGCATGATAATGTGAGATGGAGGAACTGCAAGACATTTTAAGAGAACTTGGAAGTATAAGGAACTTGAAAGTGTACACTGATAAAAGCTTAGTTATAGTGCTTTGAAAAGGGGATTTTTAGTATGGTTTCGTTGGATGGTGAAAAGCTGGAAAAGGTTAAGAATTTTAGGCATCTAAAAAAGTTAAGAGAGATAAAGATATCAATATGCAAGTGTTGTGAACTATGTTCAAGGGTACAGTCCAGCTGTCTTGAAATATGAAACAGAAGCATGGGTATGCAGTAAAAGAATGACAAAAGATTGATGCTGTTGATTTTCATAAGCTTGGTATTTAGAGTTAGTAATGAGGACAGAGGAATGAGGATGCTTAAATGAGGTATGGAACTGAAAAAAGGATGGCTTGAGAAACAAATCAAGGACTGCTGGGATGATTTGAGACCATGAAAGAATGAAATGGGGGTGGTGATGTGTGTGTGTGTGTGTGTGTGTGTGTGTGTGTGTGTGTGTGTGTGTGTGTGTGTGTGTGTGTGTGTGCGTGCATATGTATAAACACATTAGGTAAAAAGTTGTAAAAGGAGATACGTGTAAATAAAAGGAAAGAGTTTTGGAATATGTGGCTAAGAGGAGTATACATTTCTGTACTTATGGAATATAAGCATGGAAGTGACTTGAATTGCGTGGAAATGGGGATACTGGAAAAAATTTTGAGTATTTTACCCTGTTGGATAGTGGGACTTTGCATACTGAATATAGTTAAATAGGGTAGGACACAGTAAGGTAACAGTGTTTTATGCAGTAAGGACAGGTCAGAACAAGGAGTATTTGATGATGAAGAGATACTGGTTGAATCTACTTTTTGCCTTTCCATTCTAACAAAAATCTATCTTATGGTTTTCTTATGAGTGTCCTATATCATCCTAAGCCCAAAATTCTAAAATAAAAAGTAGTTTTATGCTGTCACTATCTTTCCAAGAGCATTTTGTATTTGGGAGCCTGGCTAAAGAAGGCTACCAGTGCTGGTCAAAATATATGGCCTCACTCCCTAGGTCTCCATGTCATTTATCATAGGAATATACCTGACTAGTGAGATCTCTTAAATTATGCTACAACAACCATCACAAGCGTCCACCCCACACTAGTAGCTGGACTCCTCGTGTCATGAGGATAAAATTCTTTGGCAGAGCTAAAACATGGAACATTGTATGAGAAAGTCTCTCAAACAAATATTCACAAAGTTCTATTAATGTTTGTAACATATATACCTGTGGTGGAAAGAGGTTTTAATCTATGCACCCATAGATCTGAATGTAGTAAATGACTTTAACTTGAATTTGATATCCATGATTGTGTTACTTTGGTGGGGGAAGTTTTCGAATATGGAGTAAAGCCAATCACAGGTTTGTTAGTTCTGCCATTCTTACCAACAGAATTATGAATAACTGGCAGTGTCACTAACCCATTTTGGCTTGTTACTGTTGTGGTCGGGGAAACGAGAGCAACAGAGGGTTGTGGAAGTCCTGTTATGCTGGGAGGCTGAGAATAGGTTATAGTTTTGCAAGACTTTTTTGAAGTATTCGTAGTGGTATTTGGGTTACTAAGTTGAAGAGGTTTGAAAATATGCTTTGGGAGATTTGCTGGTATTCCATTATATTTTACTGGAGAACTATTGTTTGTCTCAATTGAGGCATGTTTGTGGCTTTTACTGGAACTATGGCGACAACTAGATGAAGTTTTACTATTCCCATGTGGTATTGATATTCTGTTGTTTGGTTTTGAGGTGTTTGCACTAGATACAGTAGTTTTTGCATCTTTCCCACAGTCTTTTGTAGTTAAATGAGAATAAAATACTCCATCTTTACCTTCCAAAGAAAGAGCAATGTTTGTACTACCAAGAAAGGGAGAAGCCAATCCAGCCCAAGACATGACAGAAGCAGTTGGCACAAGTGATTGTAAACTCCTGTTGATAATGGTGGCAACTGGGGAACCAGCAACCATGCTTGGTGTAGTGGTTGTCAAAGGGTGGGGATGACCAAGACATGGGGTGGTGCTAGTGGCAGTGGTGGCTGTATTAGGTGTTGCAATTGTATATGTAGCAGTTGTTACACCCAGTGGAGATGTAGTCACTGGAACTGCCATGGAGACTGGTGCGCTGTTGGTTATAGTTTGGTGAGAACTTGCAACAGCATTAGAGGCAGCTGTGGTGGTGGTGGTGGTGGTGGAAGAGTGATTGGTGCTGTTGGCTATAAGTGACGTAATTGCTGCCAGATGGTGATGCAGGGCTGATCGATGAGCCTCCAGTTGTGCACGAGATGCAACCAGCTGGGCTACTTGTTCTTGCACTAGCTGGGCAGTCTGACAAACTGCCAGCTGACTTCTCCGCACCTCTTCTATGTGTTCTAGCAGTACTAAGTTGTTACTGCCTCCTTGTGCTGTGAAAATCATGATCTTATTAAAAAATACATTCTTAAGCCCTGAATATTCTTGGGAAAATCTGCAAAAAAAGTATCTGAGATGAAAGTATGTTTTAGCTGAAGTGAACAAGTGAGGTAAAATGAAGAACTTAAACTATCTAACACACAGAATAAAGATTTACTGAAATAAGGCTTTGAAATAATGTTAATTCCTGGACATTATAACATCTATCTGTACCATCTAAATGAACATAAAAAATAATGAAATGTCACATTTACCTTGTGCATTTTTTATGAAATGTTCAATAACAGTATCAACCCCTTGAAGGCCTGCCAATAAAGGGTCATCTTCTGGTGGTAATGAGGGCATTATGATTGCTTCCTTCATGGGAGTTTTGCTACTTCCTCTGCTCATCACCACCTAGTGAATTAGAATGTAAGTGTAATTAATAATAAAGCAATAGAGCATCTTTAGCTTTTCATCAATACAGAAAAATCAATATATGTGCTTTTGTCCTTAAATTACCCTCTGTCCTTATTTATAATTAACAGATCAAAAGTGATACGATAAGCAAATGTCATATCAAAACATTAAGAAAATCAACAATTGATGAAGTATGAGGTGGAATAGAAGAAATAAATAAACACAAAAATAATAACAATAATAATAAGAGACCAAGAACAGCTGTCCTTATTGTTACTGACTGATATATTGATGAAAAACTCAAATGACATTCAAATAATTCTATAAACCCAGTACCCATTTCATGGGGCTCTCAGAGCTCTAAGGCTGAACTACAATTAGTAGGAGAGGAATTCTGGACTTCTTTGAAGTGAGCAATTCTCCAAGATTACTTTTTACCAGCCACAAGCCCTCAACACTTACACAGTGAAACAAAGATTCTCCCTATACAGTATCACCTCAACATACTTAGCAACCAAATCTTTGCAGCAGCATTGGACCTCTCCCACCCAAGCCATTCCATAAATAACCCTCTACTTGAAAGTAGAAGTAAAAATTCTATCCCTGCCTTACACTTCAGCAGTCTCTTCTTACAGATCCCCATACCAACACCAAACATAACACTGAAAAAACACATAAACCTTGAAATAACCCCAACAAGCACTAAACTCACCCTTCTAACCAAGGCTTAAATATCACCTCACTAGATATACACCCATCTAAGACCAAACTTCCCGGATATAAATGAGTTACAGTCTTTGCTTGGAATATCACCTAAGCCTAGAACACTATAAACGCCATTTCATCATATCAAAAGACCCATTTCACCCAGAGTGCAACTACCACAGTGAGGACACTGATCACTTACTACTCATCTGTCCCACACTCTCCTCATGTAGATGCAGCCACAACATTATTCTATTTCATAACATGTAGTCCTATCCATTGGTCATGGCCAGCTACCTGAGCACTGTGAATACCTCATAAATATAAAAGGTACTCTTGGGACATGAAGTATGTAAATATATCTTTCTTTCATACTTGTTTGCCATTCCCCACACTAGTGACAGGAACTGGTGAAGAAAAGGCCTCATTTACTCACATTAATTCTCTAGCTGTCATGTGTAATGCACTGAGACCACAGCCCCCTTCCCACAACCAGATATATACAGAAACCAGAATTCCAATCATGTTTCACAATTCTATAATTTGATTTTCATAAATCATGGCGGTCTCAATTTCTTCCATTTTTTAAATTATGAGGAAGTCACACTCAGTCTCTAGCTGTCATGTGTAATGCACTGAAACCTGAGCTCCTTATCCACATCCAGGCCCCACAGACCTTTCCATGGTTTACCCCAGATGTTTCACATGCCCTGGTTCAGCTCATTGACAGCATGTCGACCCTGGTATACCACATCATTCCAATTCACTCTATTCCTTGCATGCCTCTCACCCTCCTGTATGTTAAGGCCCCAATCGCTCAAAATCTTTTTCACTCCATCCTTCCACCTCCAATTTGGTCTCCCGCTTCTACTTGTTCCCTCCACCTCTGACACATATATCCTCTTTGTCAAGTTTCCTCACTCATTCTCTCCATATGCCCAAACCATTTCAACATATCCTCTTCTGCTTTCTCAACCACACTCTTTTTGTTTCAACACAACTCTCTCACCCTTCAGTACTTATTTGATCAAACCACTTCACACCACATATTGTCCTCAGGCATTTCATTTCCAATACATCCACCCTCCTTCCTACAACCCTATCTATAGCCCATGCCTCACAACCATACAACATTGTTAAAACCACTATTCCTTCAAACATACCCATTTTTGCTCTGAGATAACATTCTCTCCTTCAATGCTCTCAGAACCTTCGCCCCCTCCCCACCCTGTGACTCACTTCCGCTTCCATGGTTCCTTTCACTCCTAAGTCCACTCCAAGATATCTAAAACACTTTTCCTCCAATTTTTTTCCATTCAAACTTACATCCCAATTAACTTGTCCCTCAAATCTACTGAACCTAATACCCTGCTCTTATTCACATTTACTCTCAACTTTCTCCTTTCACACACTTTTCCATACTCAGTCACCTACTTCTGCAGTTTCTCACTCAAACTAGCCACTTGAGCTGTATCATTGGTGAACAACAACTGACTCACTTCCCAAACCCTCTCACCTCCAACAGACTGTATACTCACCCCTCTCTCCCAAACTCTTGCATTTACTTCACTAAACACCCCAACCATGAACAAATTAAATAACCATGGGGACATCAGACACCCCAGACACAGACCAATATTCACTGTGAACCAATCGCTCTCCTCCCCTTCTACAAGTACACATGCCTTACATCCTTGATAAAAACTTTTCACTGTTTCTAACAACTTGCCTCCCACACCATATATTCTTAATACCCCACACAGAGAATCTCTGTCAACTCTATCATATGCCTTCTCCAGATCCATATATGCTGCATACAAATCCATTCGCTTTTCTAAGTATTTCTCACATACATTCTTCAAAGCAAACACCTGATCCACACATCCTATACCACTTTTGAAACCACACTGCTCTTCCCCAATCTGATACTCTGTATATGCCTTCACCCTCTCAATCAATACCCTCCCATATAATTTACCAGGAATACTCAACAAACTTATACCTCTGTAATTTAAGCACTCACCTTCTCCCCTTTGCCTTTGTACAATGGCACTAGGCAAGCATTCTGCCAATCCTCAGGCATCTCACCATGAGTCATACATACATTAAATAACCTTACCAACCAGTCAACAACACAGTCACCCCCTTTTTAATAGATTCCACTGCAATACCATCCAAACCCGCTGCCTTGCCGGCTTTCATCTTCCGCAAAGCTTTTACTACCTCTTCTCCATTTACCAAATCATCTCCCTAACCCTCTCACTTTGCACACTACCTCAACCAAAACACCCTATATCTGCCACTCTATCATCAAACATATTCAACAAACCTTCAAAGTATGTGTGTGTGTGTGTGTGTGTGTGTGTGTGTGTGTGTGTGTGTGTGTGTGTGTGTGTGTGTGTGTGTGTTTTCCATAAATATTTCCCATTTCCTGCATTAGCAAGGTTTTTTTTTTGGTTTTTTTTTCCGCTGTCTCCCGCGTTTGCGAGGTAGCGCAAGGAAACAGACGAAAGAAATGGCCCAACCCACCCCCATACACATGTATATACATACGTCCACACACGCAAATATACATACCTACACAGCTTTCCATGGTTTACCCCAGATGCTTCACATGCCCTGATTCAATCCACTGACAGCACGTCAGCCCCGGTATACCACATCGCTCCAATTCACTCTATTCCTTGCCCTCCTTTCACCCTCCTGCATGTTCAGGCCCCGATCATACAAAATCTTTTTCACTCCATCTTCCCACCTCCAATTTGGTCTCCCTCTTCTCCTCGTTCCCTCCACCTCCGACACATATATTCTCTTGGTCAATCTTTCCTCACTCATTCTCTCCATGTGCCCAAACCATTTCAAAACACCCTCTTCTGCTCTCTCAACCACGCTCTTTTTATTTCCACACATCTCTCTTACCCTTACGTTACTTACTCGATCAAACCACCTCACACCACACATTGTCCTCAAACATCTCATTTCCAGCACATCCATCCTCCTGCGCACCACGCCTCGCAACCATACAACATTGTTGGAACCACTATTCCTTCAAACATACCCATTTTTGCTTTCCGAGATAATGTTCTCAACTTCCACACATTCTTCAAGGCTCCCAGAATTTTCGCCCCCTCCCCCACCCTATGATCCACTTCCGCTTCCATGGTTCCATCCGCTGCCAGATCCACTCCCAGATATCTAAAACACTTCACTTCCTCCAGTTTTTCTCCATTCAAACTCACCTCCCAATTGACTTGACCCTCAACCCTACTGTACCTAATAACCTTGCTCTTATTCACATTTACTCTTAACTTTCTTCTTTCACACACTTTACCAAACTCAGTCACCAGCTTCTGCAGTTTCTCACATGAATCAGCCACCAGCGCTGTATCATCAGCGAACAACAACTGACTCACTTCCCAAGCTCTCTCATCCCCAACAGACTTCATACTTGCCCCTCTTTCCAAAACTCTTGCATTCACCTCCCTAACAACCCCATCCATAAACAAATTAAACAACCATGGAGACATCACACACCCCTGCCGCAAACCTACATTCACTGAGAACCAATCACTTTCGTCTCTTCCTACACGTACACATGCCTTACATCCTCGATAAAAACTTTTCACTGCTTCTAACAACTTGCCTCCCACACCATATATTCTTAATACCTTCCACAGAGCATCTCTATCAACTCTATCATATGCCTTCTCCAGATCCATAAATGCTACATACAAATCCATTTGCTTTTCTAAGTATTTCTCACATACATTCTTCAAAGCAAACACTTGATCCACACATCCTCTACCACTTCTGAAACCAAGGTAATGTCAAGAAATCACTGAACCAAACCCTAAAAGAGAAAAATCCTCACTTGGTCCCATTCTTTGTTCCTTCTTTTGGAAAGTAAAACATGAGGGGAGGATTTTCAGCCACCCACTCCCACTCCTTTTAGTTGCCTTCTATGACAACGCAGGGAATATGGGGATGAAATGCTTTCTCCCCTACCTCAGGGATACCCTTTTTTTAGTTTGCTCCATGTAATCCTCCCATTTCAACATTTTATTCTGTCAGATCCTCTGGCATAAACCAACATTTCAGACTTTAAGAAAATTGTGTTTTGAAGTACTGTAATGCTACATCTCCCTCATCATCTTCAGTGACTCATGACTGCTACAAATTGTTTTTCAATATTCATTTTGACCCTTGCTGAATTTCAGGAAATTATATGTTATAAGCATGTTAATTATCAATATCTCATAAAATAATTCAGGCATTCATCTTTTAATCTTGGGTTATTTGCTAGGTACTTACCTTTGTATTCAAACTGGTAGTAACAGTGTTAATACCAGTTGATGCTACAGTTATGGGTGTGGCAACTGCCTTTACTGGTGCAGTTGTTACCACTGTAGCAGTTGTTACCACTGTGGTTGTTGTTGATATCGTCGTTGTGGTTACCACCGCAGTGGTGGTAGTGGTGGTGGATGTGGTGAAGGAAGCTGCACTGGTGGAGGTTGCCACAGTAGGGGTAGTGGTGGTGGCAGTGGTAGTAGCCAATGATGTGTTGACTGTGGCAGTGGTGATGGCTGTGACAGGAGACTGGGAAACTTGGGTGTGAGGGGAGGGTGCTGTTGATGCAACCTTGAGCAAAGGGACTGAGAGTGAGTTACTGGGAGGCAGTGGAGGTTGATGGTGCACAGTGGTAGCCAGCAACTGTTCCAGGGCCTCACACACACGCATGGCTAGTGGGTCTGAACTCTCCTGACGATATCGGCGCAGTCGCTCTTGAATAACTAGTTGCCACACTGCTTCTACTTCTGGTTAAAAAGAGGAATATATGTTTCTTATTATCAATACAATGGTTGTTTATATTACAGTAAGAAAAAATATAAGAAAATGTAAATATGTTTACAACAGAACCATTCCAATGTGTACTACTACTGTTCAAAACCATCAAAAAGTTGGCAAAAAGTTGAGAATACAATGAAAATTGCAGTTAATAAAAAATCATATATTCATATATTGGATTACGTGCTAATTGACAGGCATGTGAAAGAGAGACTTTTGGATGTTAATGTGCTGATAGGGGCAACTGGAGGGATGTCTGATCATTATCTGGTGGAAGCGAAAGTGAAGATTTGGAGAGGTTTTCAGAAAAGAAGAGAGAATGTTAGGGTGAAGAGAGAGGTGAGAGTAAGTGAGCATGGAAAGGAGACTTGTGTGAGGAAGTACCAGGAGAGATTGAGTGCAGAATGGAAAAAGGTGAGAGTGAGAGCCAATGACATATGAGGAGTGGAGGAGGAATGGGATGTATTTAGGGAAGCAGTGATGGCTTGAGCAAAAGATGCCTGAGGCATGAGAAAGGTAGGAGTTGGGCAGATTAGAAAGAGTAGTGAGTGGTGGGATGAAGAAGTAAGAATGGTAGTGAAAGAGAAGAGAGAGGCATTTGGACGATTTTTGCAGGGAAAAATAGTGCAGACAACTGGGAGATGTATAAAAGAAAGAGGCAGGAGGTCGAGAGAAAGGGGCACGAGATGAAAAAGAGGGCAAATGAGAGTTGGGGTGAGAGAGTATCATTAAATTTTAGGGAGAATAAAAAGATGTTTTGGAAGGAGGTAAATAAAGTGTGTAAGACAAGAGAACAAATGGGAACATCGGTGAAAGGGGTTAATGGGGAGGTAATAACAAGTAGTGGTGATGTGAGAGGGAGATGGAGTGAGTGTTTTAAAGGTTTGTTGAATGTGCTTGATGACAGAGTGGCAGATATAGGGTGTTTTGGTCAAGGTGGGATGCGAAGTGAGAGGGTCAGGGAGAATGGTTTGGTAAACAGAGAAGAGGTGGGGAAAGCTTTGCAGTAGATGAAAGCCAGCAAGGCGGCAGGTTTGAATGGTATTGCAGGGGAATTCATTAAAAAAGGGGGTGACTGTGTTGTTGACTGGTTGGTGAGGATATTCAATGTATGCTTGGTTAATGGTGAAGTGCCTCAGGACTGGCAGAATGCATGCATAGTGCCATTGTTCAAAGGCAAAGGGGATAAAGGTGAGTGTTCAAATTACAGAGGTATAAGTTTGTTAAGTATTCCTGGAAAATTATATGGGAGGGTATTGATTGAGAGGGTGAAGGCATGTACATAGCATCAGACTGGGCAAGAGCAGTGTGGTTTCAGAAGTGGTAGAGGATGTGTGGATCAGGTGTTTGCTTTGAAGAATGTATGTGAGAAATACTTAGAAAAACAAATGGATTTGTATGTAGCATTTATGGATCTGGAGAAGGCATATGATAGAGTTGATAGAGATGGTCTGTGGAAGGTATTAAGAGTATATGGTGTGGGAAGTAAGTTGCTAGAAGCAGTGAAAAGTTTTTATCAAGGATGTAAGGCATGTGTATGAGTAGGAAGAGAGGAAACTGATTGGTTCCCAGTAAATATCGGTTTGCTGCAGGGGTGCGTGATGTCTCCATGGTTGTCTGATTTGTTTATGGATGTGGTTGTTAGGGAGGTGAATGCAAGAGTTTTGGAGAGAGGGGCAAGTATGCAGTGTGCTGTGGATGAGAGGGCCTGGGAAGTGAGTCAGTTGTTGTTCGCTGATGATACAGTGCTGATGGCTGATTCAGGTGAGAAACTGCAGGAGCTGGTGACTGAGTTTGGTAAAGTATGTGAAAGAAGAAAGCTGAGAGTAAATGTGAATAAGAGCAAGGTTATTAGGTTCAGTAGTGTTGAGGGACAAGTCAATTGGGAGGTAAGTTTGAAAGGTAACAAACTGGAGGAAGTGAAGTGTTTTAGGTATCTGGGAGCGGATTTAGCAGCATATGGAACCACGGAAGCAAAAGTGAGTCATAGGGTGGGGGAGGGGGGTCAAGCTTGTGGGAGTGTTGAAGAATGTGTGGAAGGCGAGAACGTTATTTTGGAGAGCAAAAATGGGTATGTTTGAAGGAATAATGGTTCCAACAATGTTATATGGTTGCAAGGCATGGGCTATAGATAGGGTTGTGCAGAGTATTGTGGATGTGTTGGAAATGAGATGGTTGAGGACAATATGTGGCGTGAAGTGGTTTGATCGAGTAAGTAATGAAGGGTAAGAGAGACGTGTGGTAATAAAATGAGTGTGGTTGAGAGAGCAGAAGTGGGTGTATTGAAATGGTTTGGTCACATGGAGAGAATGATTGAGGAAAGATTGACAAAGAGGATATATGTGTCAGAGGTGGAGGAAATGAGGAGAAGTGAGAGTGCAAACTGGAGGTGGAGGAATGGAGTGAAAAAGACTTTGAGTGATCGGGGCCTGAACATACAGGAGGGTGAAAGGCGTGCAAGGAACAGAGTGAATTAAAACGATGTGGTATACCAGGATTGAAGTGCTGTCAATAGATTGATCCAGGGCATGTGAAGCATCTGGGGTAAACCATGGAAAGTTTTGTGGGGCCTGGATGTTTAAAGGGAGCTGTGGTTTCGGTGCATTATACATGACAGCTAGAGACTGAGTGTGAACGAATGTGGCCTTTGTTGTCTTTTCCTAGTGTGCATGGTGGGAGGGGGTGCCATTTCATGTGTGGCGGGGTGGCAACGAGAATGGATGAAGGCAGCAAGTATGAATATATACATGTGTTTATATGTGCATGTCTGTATATGTATGTATATGTTGAAATGTATATTTATGTATATGTGCGTGTGTGGGCGTGTATGTATATACATGTGTATGTGGGTGAGTTGGGCCATCCTTTTATCTGTTTCCTTGTGCTACCTCGCTAATGCGGGAGGCAGCGCCAAAGTATAATAAATATAAATGAATAATATTCATTTATTATACTTATTCGAACATTTCATTTCCAACATATCCACCCTCCTCCGAACAACCCTATCTATAGCCATGTCTCCCAACCATATAACATTGATGGAACTACTATTCCTTCAAACAAACCCATTTTTGCTCTTCGAAATAATGTTCTCTCCTTCCACACTTTCTTCACTGCTTCCAGAACCTTTGCTCCCCCTCCCCCACCCTGAGACACTCCTCTGCTTCCATGGTTCCATTCACTGCTAAGTCCACTCCCAGATATCTGAAACATTTCACTTCTTCCAATTTTTTTTCCCCCTTCCACATATACAGTGAGAATGCATGTGGTCTCAGAAAATATATTTCACAGTTCACTGTGTTTAAAGTAATTCAGCTATATCTTGACTTTGATGGCTTTAACCTTTTCAGTGCTGTTGGTATCAGTCTATGCTTACATAGTTGGCTGCTACTGGCATCAACCTATGCACATGATGTCCCACCACAAGTTGAATTCCGCCTGTACTCTAGCTCTGTTGGGTGGCCAGAGATGTCAACTCTGACAAAACATGAGTCATTAGAGATGCCTGGTGGTCTAAGTAATCTGCTAGTGATCATGGAAAGCAGATGTGTGTGCCTTTTCTTATGGTTCACCAAGTCCTTAGTTGCTATCACCACCTGTAGCACCAACAACCATGCCCACTATGAAAGTACTTAGTACAGTACTAGGCAAACCAGTTCATAATTTTTTCTCAATTGATAAATGCATAACTCTTAATTCCGAAAAAAACAACTGCCACATCCACTGGATGGGATCATATGTCATAGTGTTGTAATGTTGTGTGCATAGAGTGCAGCAGAGTTGAGTAATGTGAGCACTGCATTTCCTTATGGCAGTTGCATCATGGATATGAAGGGTCTAGGAATATGTTGAAACAAAGTTTGTAGCATTGTAGTTATGGATAATGTCCAGAGCATGAGCAGAAGAGTATGATTCATATTTGTGTCGGAGCATGGTTTATGATGGGTGAATGTCTGGTAGGTTGAAGGTTAAGACATAGTTGGGAGGTCATTTGTTCAGTCTTGTTGGGATATTTCCAAGTGTATGCGTTTTGTAAGTGTTATATTTTTTGAGGATGGTGGGATATGTAAGTAGAGGTGACTGAAATGTAAGGCAGGGATAAACTTTTTACTTCTACTTGGGAGTTGGTGTTTAATTATGGAGTGGTTTGGATAGGAGGGGGTCTAGTGCTGTTGCACTGAAGTAAATGCTGAGCATGTTTAAGTGGGACTGTAATGGGAGGATCTTTGTTTCATTGTGAAGGTGTTTCTGGTTGCTAGGCAGCCAGTGATTGTTCTGAAAGGACAATTTTTTGTGTTCTGCAGTTCTGTTATATTTGTTTTTGAGAGGGTGGAAGACCAGGCAGATGAGGTACAGTTTAAAGAGGAATGGATGAACTGTTTGTGGAGGATGTTCAGAGAACTTTTTTTTCTATCAAAAATTAGTACCAGTTAGTGTTCTAGGAACACCTGCTTTGTTTTGCTTGTGTGTTGGTGTTTAGTGTACGATTGTTACATGTACATGTGTTGTATGTGATGCCTATAATGGTTGGTGTTTTGTTCAGTGGGAAAGACTGTCCATTCAAGGTGACAGGATAATGGAAGCAAACATGAATGCCACTGTTTTATATAGTCGCCAATGAAACAAAAGGAAACAAAACAAATTATAGAGAATTCAGAAGCACTTCTCTTGCAAAATCAAGGGGATGGAACACATGAACTACCCTGAAAGGCTGAAAGAAATGGAGCTCTATAGCCTAGAAAAAAGAGAAGAAAGACATCTGATAATCTAAGCTTGACAAGGAACCAAAGGTGTAAAAGTACACATATTGACTGAAAGCCTCTCAACTGAGAAGATATAAAGGTATTAAGTCTGCATGAAAGGTGTGTAGCTGAAAGATGGGAAGGAAGACTTTACTTTGCTCCCCTATTCTTTCACTGCATTTAAGGAGACTGTTGTCAGCAATGTTAAGGCCAAACACCCTCACTTGACCATGGGGTCTGTGTAGTCTGTCTATGTAACACTCTCTCTCTCTCTCTCACTCTCTCTCTCTCTCTCTCTCTCTCTCTCTCTCTCTCTCTAACATGAAGAGCCTTGTTTTAAGGTGATAAAGCCAACTCTAATTCATAGTGACCTCCTTTGTTCCATGGTGTGACTTCTTGTGTTTTGTGTTTGCATATAATTTTCATCATTAATTTTCTATTTAGGATGGTTTTACAAATGTGACTGCTGTGTGCCAAGTGTGCCAACTATCTTTAAGTGTACACAAAAAATAAATCAGAGAATAACGCATACAAAATTTGCAAAATGTCCTAATTAGCATTGACCTTTTCCACCAGCTGCTGAACTGGAAAGCTTTTATATCATAATAATCTTTTTGATGAAGTTACAAAGAATCTTTTCATAGCATTATTATTCAATATTTTCATTTTATTCATTCTTTATTATACTTTGTCGCTGTCTCCCACGTTAGCAAGATAGCGCAAGGAAACAGACGAAAGAATGGCCCAACCCACCCCCATACACATGTATATACATACGTCCTCACACGCAAATATACATACCTACACAGCATTCCATGGTTTACCCCAGACATTTCACATGCCCTGATTCAATCCACTGACAGCACGTCAACCCCGGTATACCACATCGATCCAATTCACTTTATTCCTTGCCCTCCTTTCGCCCTCCTGCATGTTCAGGCCCCGATCACACAAAATCTTTTTCACTCCATCTTTCCACCTCCAATTTGGTCTCCCACTTCTCCTCGTTCCCTCCACCTCCGACACATATATCCTCTTGGTCAATCTTTCCTCACTCATTCTCTCCATGTGCCCAAACCATTTCAAAACACCCTCTTCTGCTCTCTCAACCACACTCTTTTTACTTCCACACATCTCTCTTACCCTTACGTTACTTACTCGATCAAACCACCTCACGCCACATATTGTCCTCAAACATCTCATTTCCAGCACATCCATCCTCCTGCGCACAACTCTATCCATAGCCCACGCCTCTCAACCATACAACATTGCTGGAACCACTATTCCTTCAAACATACCCATTTTTGCTTTCCTAGATAATGTTCTCGACTTCCACACATTCTTCAAGGCTCCCAGGATTTTCGCCCCCTCCCCCACCCTATGATCCACTTCCGCTTCCATGGTTCCATCCGCTGCCAGATCCACTCCCAGATATCTAAAACACTTTACTTCCTCCAGTTTTTCTCCATTCAAACTTACCTCCCAAGTGACTTGACCCTCATCCCTACTGTACCTAATAACCTTGCTCTTATTCACATTTACTCTTAACTTTCTTCTTTCACACACTTTACTAAACTCAGTCACCAGCTTCTGCAGTTTCTCACATGAATCAGCCACCAGTGCTGTATCATCAGCGAACAACAACTGACTCACTTCCCAAGCTCTCTCATCACCAACAGACTTCATACTTGCCCCTCTTTCCAAAACTCAACAAACCTATACCTCTGTAATTTGAGCACTCACTTTCATCCCCTTTGCCTTTGTACAATGGCACTATGCAAGCATTCCGCCAATCCTCAGGCACCTCACCATGAGTCATACATACATTAAATAATCTTACAAACCAGTCAACGATACAGTCACCCCCTTATTTAATAAATTCCACTGCAATACCATCCAAACACGCCGCCTTGCCGGCTTTCATCTTCCGCAAAGCTTTTACTACCTCTTCTCTGTTTACCAAATAATTCTCCCTAACCCCCTCACTTTGTACACCACCTTGACCAAAACACTCTATATCTGCCACTCTATCATGAAACACATTTAACAAACCTTCAAAATACTCACTCCATCTCCTTCTCACATCACCACTACTTGTTATCACCTCCCCATCAGCCCCCTTCACTGATGTTTTCCTTTGTTCCCTTGTCTTACACACTTTATTTACCTCCTTCCAAAACATCTTTTTATCCTCCCTAAAATTTAATGATACTCTCTCACCCCAACTCTCATTTGCCCTCTTTTTCACCTCTTGCACCTTTCTCTTGACCTCCTTCCTCTTTCTTTTATACATACCCCACTCAATTGCATTATTTCCCTGCAAAGATCGTCCAAATCTCTCTCTCTTTTCTTTCACTAACAATCTTACTTCTTCATCCTACCACTCACTACCCTTTCTAATCTGCCCATCTCCCACGCTTCTCATGCCACAAGCATCTTTTGCACAAGCCATCACTGCTTCCCTAAATACATCCCATTCCTCCCCCACTCCCCTTACCTCCTTTGCTCTCACCTTTTTTCATTCTGTACTCAGTCTCTCCTGATACTTCCTCACACAAGTTTCCTTCCCAAGCTCACTTACTCTCACCACTCTCTTCACCCCAACATTCTCTCTTCTTTTCTGAAAACCTCCACAAATCTTCACTTTCACCTCCACAAGATAATGATCAGACATCCCTCCAGTTGCACCTCTCAGCACATTTACATCCAAAAGTCTCTCTTTCGCGCGCCTATCAATTAACATGTAATCCAATAATGCTCTCTGGCCCTCTCTCCTACTTACATAAATACTTATGCATATCTCTCTTTTTGAACTAGGTACTCCCAATCACCAGTACTTTTTCAGCACATAAATCTACAAGCTCTTCACCATTTCCATTTACAACACTGAACACCCCATGTACATCTCTCTCCATCCACTTTCAGTTTTACCCATATCAATCTAGAGTTTACATTCTTACACTCTGTTACATACTCCTACCACTCCTGTTTCAGTAGTGCTACTCCTTCCCTTGCTCTCGTCCTCTCACTAACCCCTGACTTTACTCCTAAGACATTCCCAAACCACTCTGCCCCTTTACCCTTGAGCTTCGTTTCACTCAAAGCCAAAACATCCAGGTTCCTTTCCTCAAACATACTACCTATCTCTCCTTTTTTCTCATCTTGGTTACATCCACACACATTTAGACACCCCAATCTGAGCCTTCGAGGAGGATGAGCACTCCCTGCGTGACTCCTCCTTCTGTTACCCTTTAAGAAAGTTAAAATACGAGGAGGGGAGGGTTTCCAGCCCCCACTCCCATCCCCTTTAGTCGCCTTCTACAACACGTGAGGAATGCGTGGGAGGTATTCTTTCTCCCCTATCCCCAGTGATATTAGCATTATTCAATGTATATCACATTATCTAATATGAATTACCTTATTCATTGTCATTATCATCTTTATTCAGAGCAAAAATTTCTGACTGTGATACTGGGAAAGACTAGAGAAAACACACAGCTCAAATATATAAAAAACATATATATCATATTTGACGTCCGTAAAGATAGATTAATTGATTACATTAAAATTATGGTGAATACCTTGCTGGCGGTGTAGAGAGTGCTGAGGTTGTAGTCCAAGGTGATGAAGGAAGCGTGCCTTATGGGGATATTCATGAGCTAGACACAACTCCTCTGGGGTAGTTATCACAGGCGGTAAACTGTGGCCAGGAGCCAACATTGGCACAAGCTCCTCTGAGATGGCCTCATTGTGTTTTGGGGAAGATAAAAGAGATGAAGGCTCCAGAGCACTTAACACATGTGCTCGCCGTTCACACTGGCTTAGTTCTGCTTCTTGTGCATGGGCATGAGTTGTCAGCCCCACTGTGTTCAAGAATGACATTTTCTGCAACAGAGTTATAACATGAAATATATGATTCTCTGAAGCTTTTCCCACATTTGTATTTCTAACCTGCATATACTAACAAACTGAATGAAAGAAATTAAAGACATGAAATTATGGCAAGTTCCTAGTCACAGGTGTAAGAAGATTTATGTTTATCCTGGCAATTCAGTAGACACTGGAACTTTCCTACCCCTATCCAGTGCCAAAGTACAGAATAATGTCTCAAAATGTTCATCAAAAGTGTGAATAGTTACAGCACTCTATGTACCACAGCTTTAAAACCAAAGGACAGTGATTTCAAGTTCCTTACGAAAAATAGAAATTGTAAATATGGGTTTGAAAATCGGCTTGTGACTGACCTCCTTTGAAGCTTCTAGTGGAGCTGGGGGACCCTTTGTGCACACCAGCAAAAGAGCTCGGGACTGGGCCATTGCCTCCTCCTGCAGTACTTCCTCTGCCTCGTCCACCTCTAGCCCTGCCTCTCGTAATTCTTTTAATCGGCGTTCCTCTATGTCAAGGCGACTAATTGGGGGGTCTGGTGGTGGTGGCAGAGGGGGAGGAGTTGGTGGAGGTTTGATGGGTGCAGGTGATGGCAGAATGTGGTTAGGAACAGTTGTAGGTAAATTGTTACTAGACACAACAGGTACAGGACTACAACTGGTCTTATCCAACTGCACAGGCTGCCATACTCCTCTAGGTTCAATAACTTCCTTTTTAATATCACTAGCAGGGATGAGATCCCCATTCCCTATAATTACTCTAGTCTGTTGACTTGTAATACTTTCAATATTTTTTACTGTTTGTGGCACATTATTGTTTTTCATAACTGTCTGAGGTACTTGAACAGTTTCACTGGGTGTTGACTCAAACGGTCTGACAATAGCTGGTGTTCGGGGCTTTACCAAGGAACGATTAGTGTCCTTGGATGTCTCCAGCTTGTGTGTGAGTGAGTCTTCTCTGCTGCATGTAGTCTGACTCTGACTTTTGGTTTGACTCTGTACTTGGGCCTGAACGTGGCCTAAGAACGTCACATCATTGATGGGTCGAAACATTACTGGGCTTCGGATATCCAAGGGTTGTGCTATCTGCTGCGTTGCAACTCCTAAAAGGTAATTATACGATTAAAGTTTTCATTAAATACTGCATACTGTACTTTTTTTCTTTTTAACATTCCAAATTTTGCTTACTGCTTTTACAACTGATTGTAGAAAGAAGTTTTGAGCTTATGAAGACCAACTTCTTACTACAGAGGAGGGTAGTGAGTAAGGGAAATAAGAAAATACTTTCCTGTTTCAGATAATAAGCAAAATTCTTATGAATAATCCCACAGCCAATAAAAAAGCATGAAACATTTCTTGCCATGATCTTGTCTCAAGGAGCAAAATTTATGTCACCAACTCTGGTCCAGATGTAGCAGCAAACAATGCCAGACCATTCATTTCAACAAAATGCCAAATTATAATATATGTAAAAGGTATAAGTGTAAAAAAGAGAAAAAAAGCTGAGAAGATACAATGAAAGCTTGTTCACTGGCTTCCTTTGCAGGAAGAAATTATCTCAGACTTGATGTACAAATCAGTTGCTGTGCAGAAAGCAAATGGATGACTTTCTAGAGAAATGAAATAACTTAAATGAGAGATCACATGGTTTTCGAGAAAAGAACTCCTATTTAAAAACTCTTAAATCTGTATGGGAGAGTGAGTTATGTTCCAGACAAAAGAGAAGGCAGGGTGAATTGATTGTATTTGGACTATCACAGAGTAGGCTGGGTAAGAGATTGTATTATTAGGCAGGATAAAGGGGAAAACTCCTTTGATGGTTGAAAATTATCTACACATGTTGGTGGAGCCTTCTCAAAATGAGCTGAGGTCACCTATGTAGCCCTGATCTGTTCTGGGACTATATTGCATGAGTGACATGCCAAAAGGTAGGGAATACCATATGAATAAGTTTGTAGATGATGTAAAGGTCATGAGGGAAGTGAATTGTGAAGGATTGAATCAACTTAAAAGTGGACTGGGACAGATTCTAAACTTAGTGTGGCACATGGTTGATGAAGTTCAACTGAATACTGTAACTGTAGTCATTAAATGGGTTACAGAAAAAGATAAAATCAATTATGAATTTCACCTAGCAAGAAATAAGCAGCACAAATCTGTGTCTGTGTGAGAGACTGCAAGTTGATATCATTCCTAATATGTAGCCAGAATTCCACCTTAGAAGAATGATTAAGGAAACCTGCTGCTTGGAAATATGAGAATTACATTCAAGTTCAAGGATCAGTAAATATTCAAGCTGTTCACTTCCTAGAAAAACCAAAACTGGAATATGCTTCTCAAGTTTGGTCATTACATCTAAAGAAGCACAAAGAGCTGATAGAGAAGGTCCACAGAGGACAACAAAGACTGTACCAGAACTAAGAGAGCCAAGTTACAGGGAAAATCTAGAAGCCTTATATTGCCTATCATGGAAGAGAGAAGAATGAGAGGTGACTTGGTCACAGTCTTTCAATTTCTAAACAGCACTGAGGATGTAAAGGTGTAGCATTTAGCATTCCTGACCATGACGCATTCATGAGCCACCCAGGGGCGAGTGCATAGGTTCAAATCCTGGCAGCAGCAATCAGTCCACAGTCAACCCAGCTGTTCAGCCACCCCTAGGGGTTGGTTGATAACATGTATATATATATATCATCATACTTTGTCGCTGTCTCCCGTATTAGCGAGGTAGCGCAAGGAAACAGACAAAAGAATGGCCCAACCTACCCACATACACATGTATATACATACAAGTCCATACAAGCACATATACACACACATATATATATATTTATCTATTTATTTATTTATTTTCCTTTGTCGCTGTCTCCCGTGTTAGTGAGGTAGCGCAAGGAAATAGACAAAAGAAAGGCCCAACCCATCCACATACACATGTATATACATACACGTCCACACACGCAAATATACATATCTATACATTTCAACGCATACATATATATACACACAGACATACATATATACACTTGTGCATAATTCATAGTCAGCCTTTATTCATTCCCATCGCCACCCTGCTACACATGAAATAACAACCCCCTCCCCCCAAATGGGCATGAGGTAGTGCTAGGAAAAGACAACAAACACCACATTTGTTCACACTCAGTCTCTAGCTGTCATGTAATAATGCACCGAACCACAGCTCCCATTCCGCATCCAGTCCCAAGAGAACTTTCCATGGTTTACCCCAGACGCTTCACATGCCCTGGTTCAATCCATTGACAGCACGTCGACCCTAGTATACCACATCGTTCCAATTCACTCTATTCCTTGCACGCCTTTCACCCTCCTGCATGTTAAGACCCTGATCACTCAAAATCATTTTCACTCCATCTTTCAAACTCCAATTTGGTCTCCCACTTCTCCTCGTTCCCTCCACCTCTGACACATATATCTTCTTGGTCAATCTTTCCTCACTCATTCTCTCCATTTGACCAAACCATTTCAAAACACCCTCTTCTGCTCTCTCAACCACATTCTTTTTATTACCACACATCTCTCTTATCCTATTATTACTTACTAGATCAAACCACCTCACACCACATATTGTCCTCAAACATCTCATTTCCAGCATATCCATCCTCCTCTGCACAACTCTATCTATAGCCCACGCCCCACAGCCATATACCATTGCTGGAGCCACTATTCCATCAAACATACCAATTTTTGCTTTCCGAGATAATATTCTCGACTTCCACACATTCTTCAAGGCTCCCAGAACTTTCGCCCCCTCCCCAACCCTATGATTCATTTCCACTTCCAAGGTTCCATCTGCCACCAAATCCACTCTCAGATATCTAAAACACTTCACTTCCTTCAGTTTTTCTCCATTCAAACTTACCTCCCAACTGACTTGTCCCTCTTATTCAACTGACTTGCTCTTATTCACATTTAACCTCAGCTTTCTTCTTTCACACACATTACCAAACTCAGTCACCAGCTTCTGCAGTTTCTCACAAGAATCAGCTACCAGCACTTTACCATCAACGAACAACAAATGACTCACTTCCCAAGCTCTTTCATCCACAAAAGACTGCATACTTGCCCCTCTCTCCAAAACTCTAGCATTCACTTGCCTAACAACCCCATCCCCCATCCATAAACAAATCAAACAGCCATGGAGACATCACACACCCCTGCCACAAACCTATATTCACTGTGAACCAATCACTTTCCTCTCTTCCTACACGTACACATACCTTACATCCTCGAAAAAAACTTTTCACTGCTTCTAACAACTTGCCTCCCACACCATATATTCTTAATACCTTCCACAGAGCATCTCTACCAACTCTATCATATGCCTTCTCCAGATCCATAAAAAAACAAATCCATTTGCCTTTCTAAGTATTTGTCACATACATTCTTCAAAGCAAACACCTGATCCACACATCCTCTACCACTTCTAAAACCACACTGCTCTTCCCCAATCTGATGCTCTGTACATGCCTTCACCCTCTCAATCAATACCCTCCCATATAATTTCCCAGGAATACTCAACAAACTTATACTTCTGTAATATGAGCACTCACTTTTATCCCCTTCGCCTTTGTACAATGGCACTATGCAAGCACTCCGCTAATCCTCAGGCACCTCACCATGAATCATACATACATTAAATAACCTTACCATCCAGTCAACAATACAGTCACCCCTTTTTTAATAAATTCCACTGCAATACCATCCGAACACACCGCCTTGCTGGCTTTCATCTTCCGCAAAGCTTTTACTACCTCTTCTCTGTTTACCAAATCATTCTCCCAAACCCTCTCACTTTGCACACCACCTCGACCAAAACACCCTATATTTGCCACTCTATCATCAAACACATTCAACAAACCTTCAAAATACTCACACTATCTCCTTCTCACATCACCACTACTTGTTATCACCTCCCCATTCACCCCCTTCACTGAAGTTCCCATTTGTTCCCTTGTCTTACGCACTTTATTTACCTCCTTCCGAAACATCTTTTATTCTCCCTAAAATTTAGTGATACTCTCTCACCCCAACTCTCATTTGCCCTCTTTTTCACATCTTGCACCTTTCTCTTAACCTCCTGCCTCTTACTTATATACATCTCCCAGTCATTTGCATTATTTCCCTGCAAAAATCGTCCAAATGCCTCTCTCTTCTCTTTCACTAATATATATACATATATATATTTATTTATCTATTTATTTTGCTTTGTCGCTGTCTCCCGTGTTTGCGAGGTAGCGCAAGGAAACAGACGAAAGAAATGGCCCAACCCACCCCCATACACAATGTATATACATACCCGTCCACACACGCAAATATACATACCTATACATCTCAATGTACACATATATATACACACAAAGACACATACATACATACCCATGCAGACAATTCACACTGTCTGCCTTTATTCATTCCCATCGCCGCCTCACCACACATGGAATACCTTCCCCCTCCCCCCTCATGTGTGTGAGGTAGCACTAGGAAAAGACAACAAAGAACCCATTCATTCACACTCAGTCTCTAGCTGCCACGCAATAATGCCCGAAACCACAGCTACCTTTCCACATCCAGGCCCCACACAACTTTCCATGGTTTACCCCAGACGCTTCACATGCCCTGATTCAATCCACTGACAGCACGTCAACCCCGGTATACCACATCGATCCAATTCACTCTATTCCTTGCCCTCCTTTCACCCTCCTGCATGTTCAGGTACCGATCACACAAAATCTTTTTCACTCCATCTTTCCACCTCCAATTTGGTCTCCCACTTCTCCTCGTTCCCTCCACCTCCAACACATATATCCTCTTGGTCAATCTTTCCTCACTCATTCTCTCCATGTGCCCAAACCATTTCAAAACACCCTCTTCTGCTCTCTCAACCACGCTCTTTTTATTTCCACACATCTCTCTTACCCTTACATTACTTACTTGATCAAACCACCTCACACAATACACTGTCCTCAAACATCACATTTCCAGCACATCCATCCTCCTGCGCACAACTCTATCCATAGCCCACGCCTCGCAACCATACAACATGGTTGAAACCACTATTCCTTCAAACATACCCATTTTTGCTTTCCGAGATAATGTTCTCGACTTCCACACATTCTTCAAGGCTCCCAGGATTTTCGCCCCCTCCCCCACCCTATGATTCACTTCCGCTTCCATGGTTCCATGTGCTGCCAGATCCACTCCCAGATATCTAAAACACTTTACTTCCTCCAGTTTTTCTCCATTCAAACTTATCTCCCAATTGACTTGACAATCAACCCTACTGTACCTAATTACCTTGCTCTTATTCACATTTACTCTTAACTCTCTTCTTTCACACACTTTACCAAACTCAGTCACCAGCTTCTGCAGTTTCTCATATGAATCACCTACCAGCGCTGTATCATCAGAGAACAACAACTGACTCACTTCCCAAGCTCTCTCATCCACAACAGACTTCATACTTGCCCCTCTTTCCAAAACTCTTGCATTCACCTCCCTAACAACCCCATCCATAAACAAATTAAACAACCATGGAGACATCACACACCCCTGCTGCAAACCTATATTCACTGAGAACCAATCATTTTCCTCTCTTCCTACACGTACACATGCCTTACATCCTCGATAAAAACTTTTCACTGCTTCTAACAACTTGCCTCCCACACCATATATTCTTAATACCTTCCACAGAGCATCTCTATCAACTCTATCATATGCCTTCTCCAGATCCATAAATGCTACAAACAAATCCATTTGCTTTTCTAAGTATTTCTCACATACATTCTTCAAAGCAAACACCTGATCCACACATCCTCTACTACTTCTGAAACCACACTGCTCTTCCCCAATCTGATGCTCTGTACATGCCTTCACCCTCTCAAACAATACCCGCCTATATAATTTAACAGGAATACTCAACAAACTTATACCTCTGTAATTTGAGCACTTACTCTTATCCCCTTTGCCTTTGTACAAAGGCACTATGCACGCATTCTGCCAATCCTCAGGCACCTCACCATGAGTCATACATACATTAAATAACCTTACCAACCAGTCAACAATACAGTCACCCCCTTTTTTAATAAATTCCACTGCAATACCATCCAAAACTGTTCCCTTGCCGGGGTTCATCTTCCGCAAAGCTTTTACTACCTCTTCTCTGTTTAAAAAATCATTTTCCCTAACCTTCTCACTTTGCACACCACCTCGACCAAAACACCCTATATCTGCCACTCTATCATCAAACACATTTAATATATATATATATATGTATTTTTTTTTTTTTTTTTGCTTTGTCGCTGTCTCCCGCGTTTGCGAGGTAGCGTGTATATATATATATATATATATATATGTTTTAGATATCTGGGAGTGGATCTGGCAGCGGATGGAACCATGGAAGCGGAAGTGGATCATAGGGTGGGGGAGGAGGCGAAAATTCTGGGGGCCTTGAAGAATGTGTGGAAGTCGAGAACATTATCTCGGAAAGCAAAAATGGGTATGTTTGAAGGAATAGTGGTTCCAACACTGTTGTATGGTTGCGAGGCGTGGGCTATGGATAGAGTTGTGCGCAGGAGGATGGATGTGCTGGAAATGATATGTTTGAGGACAATGTGTGGTGTGAGGTGGTTTGATCGAGTAAGTAACGTAAGAGTAAGAGAGATGTGAGGAAATAAAAAGAGCGTGGTTGAGAGAGCAGAAGAGGGTGTTTTGAAATGGTTTGGGCACATGGAGAGAATGAGTGAGGAAAGATTGACCAAGAGGATATATGTGTCGGAGGTGGAGGGAACGACGAGACGTGGGAGACCAAATTGGAGGTGGAAAGATGGAGTGAAAAAGATTTTGTGTGATCGGGGCCTGAACATGCAGGAGGGTGAAAGGAGGGCAAGGAATAGAGTGAATTGGATCGATGTGGTATACCGGGGTTGACGTGCTGTCAATGGATTCAATCAGGGCATTTGAAGCGTCTGGGGTAAACCATGGAAAACTGTGTAGGTATGTATATTTGCATGTGTGGATGTATGTATATACATGTGTATGGGGGTGGGTTGGGCCATTTCTTTCGTCTGTTTCCTTGCGCTGTCTCGCAAACGCGGGAGACAGCGACAAAGCAAATAAAAAAAAAAAAATACATATGTTAAATGTGTTTGATGATAGAGTGGCAGATATAGGGTGTTTTGGTCGAGGTGGTGTGCAAAGTGAGAGGGTTAGGGAAAATGATTTGGTAAACAGAGAAGAGGTAGTAAAAGCTTTGCGGAAGATGAAAGCCGGCAAGGCAGCAGGTTTGGATGGTATTGCAGTGGAATTTATTAAAAAAGGGGGTGACTGTATTATTGACTGGTTGGTAAGATTGTTTAATGTATGTATGACTCATAGTGAGGTGCCTGAGGATTGGCGGAATGCGTGCATAGTGCCATTGTACAAAGGCAAAGGGGATAAGAGTGAGTGCTCAAATTACAGATGTATAAGTTTGTTGAGTATTCATGGGAAATTATATGGGAGGGTATTGATTGAGAGGGTGAAGGCATGTACAGAGCATCAGATTGGGGAAGAGCAGTGTGGTTTCAGAAGTGGTAGAGGATGTGTGGATCAGGTGTTTGCTTTGAAGAATGTATGTGAAAAATACTTAGAAAAGCAAATGGATTTGTATGTAGCATTTATGGATCTGGAGAAGGCATATGATAGAGTTGATAGAGATGCTCTGTGGAAGGTATTAAGAATATATGGTGTGGGAGGCAAGTTGTTAGAAGCAGTGAAAAGTTTTTATCGAGGATGTAAGGCATGTGTATGTGTAGGAAGAGAGTGAAGTGATTGGTTCTCAGTGAATGTAGGTTTGCGGCAGGGATGTGTGATGTCTCCATGGTTTTTTAATTTGTTTATGGATGGGGTTGTTAGGGAGGTAAATGCAAGAGTTTTGGAAAGAGGGGCAAGTATGAAGTCTGTTGTGAATGAGAGAGCTTGGGAAGTGAGTCAGTTGTTGTTCGCTGATGATACAGCGCTGGTGGCTGATTCATGTGAGAAGCTACAGAGGCTGCTGACTGAGTTTGGTAAAGTGTGTGAAAGAAGAAAGTTAAGAGTAAATGTGAATAAGAGCAAGGTTATTAGGTACAGTAGGGTTGAGGGTCAAGTCAATTGGGAGGTAAGTTTGAATGGAGAAAAAATGGAGGAAGTAAAGTGTTTTAGATATCTGGGAGTGGATCTGGCAGCGGATGGAACCATGGAAGCGGAAGTGGATCATAGGGTGGGGGAGGGGGCGAAAATTCTGGGAGCCTTGAAGAATGTGTGGAAGTCGAGAACATTATCTCGGAAAGCAAAAATGGGTATGTTTGAAGGAATAGTGGTTCCAACAATGTTGTATGGTTGCGAGGCGTCGACTATGGATAGAGTTGTGCGCAGGAGGATGGATGTGCTGGAAATGAGATGTTTGAGGACAATGTGTGGTGTGAGGTGGTTTGATCGAGTAAGTAACGTAAGGGTAAGAGAGATGTGTGGAAATAAAATGAGCGTGGTTGAGAGAGCAGAAGAGGGTGTCTTGAAATGGTTTGGGCACATGGAGAGAATGAGTGAGGAAAGATTGACCAAGAGGATATATGTGTCGGAAGTGGAGGGAACGAGGAGAAGTGGGAGACCAAATTGGAGGTGGAAAGATGGAGTGAAAAAGATTTTGTGTGATCGGGGCCTGAACATGCAGGAGGGTGAAAGGAGGGCAAGGAATAGAGTGAATTGGATCGATGTGGTATACCGGGGTTGACGTGCTGTCAGTGGATTGAATCAGGGCATGTGAAGCGTCTGGGGTAAACCATGGAAAGCTGTGTAGGTATGTATAGTTGCGTGTGTGGACGTATGTATATACATGTGTATGGGGGTGGGTTGGGCCATTTCTTTCGTCTGTTTCCTTGCGCTACCTCGCAAATGCGGGAGACAGCGACAAAGCAAAAAAAAATATATATATATATATATATATATATATATATATATATATATATATATATATGGAATAACAACCCCCTCCCCCCTCATGTGGGGATGGCGGTGGGAATACATAAAGGCAGACAGTATGAATTATGTACATGTGTATATATGTATATGCCTGTGTGTGTATATATATGTGTACATTGAGATGTATAGGTATTTATATTTGCATGTGTGGACGTGTATGTATATACATGTGTATGTAGGTGGGTTGGGCCATTCTTTCGTCTGTTTCCTTGCGCTACCTCGCTAATGCGGGAGACAGCGACTAAGCAAAATAAATAAATAATTGATCGAGAATAATTGGTATACATGGGGTGTTCAGTGTTGTAAATGGAAATGGTGAAGAGCTTGTAGATTTATGTGCTGAAAAAGGACTGATGATTGGGAATACCTGGTTTAAAAAGTGAGATATACATAAGTATACTTATGTAAGTAGGAGAGATGGCCAGAGAGCGTTATTGGATTACGTGTTAATTGACAGGCGTGTGAAAGAGAGACTTTTGGATGTTAATGTGCTGAGAGGTGCAACTGGAGGGATGTCTGATCATTATCTTGTGGAGGCTAAGGTGAAGATCTGTATGGGTTTTCAGAAAAGAAGAGTGAATGTTGGGGTGAAGAGGGTGGTGAGAGTAAGTGAGCTTGGGAAGGAGACCTGTGTGAGGAAGTACCAGGAGAGACTTAGTACGGAATGGAAAAAGGTGAGAACAATGGAAGTAAGGGGAGTGGGGGAGGAATGGGATGTATTTAGGGAATCAGTGATGGATTGTGCAAAAGATGCTTGTGGCATGAGAAGAGTGGGAGGTGGGTTGGTTAGAAAGGGTAGTGAGTGGTGGGATGAAGAAGTAAGAGTATTAGTGAAAGAGAAGAGAGAGGCATTTGGACGATTTTTGCAGGGAAAAAATGCAATTGAGTGGGAGATGTATAAAAGAAAGAGACAGGAGGTCAAGAGAAAGGTGCAAGAGGTGAAAAAAAGGGCAAATGAGAGTTGGGGTGAGAGAGTATCATTAAATTTTAGGGAGAATAAAAAGATGTTCTGGAAGGAGGTAAATAAAGTGCGTAAGACAAGGGAGCAAATGGGAACTTCAGTGAAGGGTGCAAATGGGGAGGTGATAACAAGTAGTGGTGATGTGAGAAGGAGATGGAGTGAGTATTTTGAAGGTTTGTTGAATGTGTTTGATGATAGAGAGCAGATATAGGGTGTTTTGGTCGAGGTGGTGTGCAAAGTGAGAGGGTTAGGGAAAATGATTTGGTAAAAAGAGAAGAGGTAGTGAAAGCTTTGCGGAAGATGAAAGCCGGCAAGGCAGCAGGTTTGGATGGTATAGCAGTGGAATTTATTAAAAAAGGGGGTGACTGTATTGTTGACTGGTTGGTAAGGCTATTTAATGTATGTATGACTCATGGTGAGGTGCCTGAGGATTGGCGGAATGCGTGCATAGTGCCATTGTACAAAGGCAAAGGGGATAAGGGTGAGTGCTCAAATTACAGAGGTATAAGTTTGTTGAGTATTCCTGGTAAATTATATGGGAGGGTATTGACTGAGAGGGTGAAGGCATGTACAGAGCATCAGATTGGGGAAGAGCAGTGTGGTTTCAGAAGTGGTAGAGGATGTGTAGATCAGGTGTTTGCTTTGAAGAATGTATGTGAGAAATACTTAGAAAAGCAAATGGATTTGTATGTAGCATTTATGGATCTGGAGAAGGCATATGATAGAGTTGATAGAGATGCTCTGTGGAAGGTATTAAGAATATATGGTGTGGGAGGAAAGTTGTTAGAAGCAGTGAAAAGTTTTTATCGAGGATGTAAGGCATGTGTACGTGTAGGAAGAGAGGAAAGTGATTGGTTCTCAGTGAATGTAGGTTTGCGGCAGGGGTGTGTGATGTCTCCATGGTTGTTTAATTTGTTTATGGATGGGGTTGTTAGGGAGGTAAATGCAAGAGTTTTGGAAAGAGGGGCAAGTATGAAGTCAGTTGGGGATGAGAGAGCTTGGGAAGTGAGTCAGTTGTTGTTCGCTGATGATACAGCGCTGGTGGCTGATTCATGTGAGAAACTGCAGAAGCTGGTGACTGAGTTTGGTAAAGTGTGTGGAAGAAGAAAGTTAAGAGTAGATGTGAATAAGAGCAAGGTTATTAGGTACAGTAGGGTTGAGGGTCAAGTCAATTGGGAAGTGAGTTTGAATGGAGAAAAACTGGAGGAAGTGAAGTGTTTTAGATATCTGGGAGTGGATCTGGCAGCGGATGGAACCATGGAAGCGGAAGTGGATCATAGGGTGGGGGAGGGGGCGAAAATTCTGGGGGCCTTGAAGAATGTGTGGAAGTCGAGAACATTATCTCGGAAAGCAAAAATGGGTATGTTTGAAGGAATAGTGGTTCCAACAATGTTGTATGGTTGCGAGGCGTGGGCTATGGATAGAGTTGTGCGCAGGAGGATGGATGTGCTGGAAATGAGATGTTTGAGGACAATGTGTGGTGTGAGGTGGTTTGATCGAGTGAGTAACGTAAGGGTAAGAGAGATGTGAGGAAATAAAAAGAGCGTGGTTGAGAGAGCAGAAGAGGGTGTTTTGAAGTGGTTTGGGCACATGGAGAGAATGAGTGAGGAAAGATTGACCAAGAGGATATATGTGTCGGAGGTGGAGGGAACGAGGAGAAGAGGGAGACCAAATTGGAGGTGGAAAGATGGAGTGAAAAAGATTTTGTGTGATCGGGGCCTGAACATGCAGGAGGGTGAAAGGAGGGCAAGGAATAGAGTGAATTGGAGCGATGTGGTATACCGGGGTTGACGTGCTGTCAGTGGATTGAAGCAAGGCATGTGAAGCGTCTGGGGTAAACCATGGAAAGCTGTGTAGGTATGTATATTTGCGTGTGTGGACGTATGTATATACATGTGTATGGGGGGGGGTTGGGCCATTTCTTTCGTCTGTTCCCTTGCGCTACCTCGCAAACGCGGGAGACAGTGACAAAGTATAATAAATAAATAAAATAAAAATATATATATATACGTTAGACAATGGAGCAAATGGGAACTTCAGTGAAGGGCGCTAATGGGGAGGTGATGGCGGGTAGTGGTGGTGTGAGAAGATGGAGTGAGTATTTTGAAGGTTTGTTGAATGTGTTTGATGATAGAGTGGCAGATGTGGGGTGTTTTGGTCAAGGTAGTGTGCAAAGTGAGAGGGTTGGGAAAATGATTTAGAAAACACACAAGAGGTAGTGAATGCTTTGCGGGAGATGAAAGCCGGCAAGACAGCAGGTTTGGATGGTGTTGCAGTGGAATCTATTAAAAAGGGGGGTGACTGTGTTGTTGACTGGTTGGTAAGGTTATTTAATCTATGTATGACTCATGGTGAGGTGCCTGAGGATTGGCGGAATGCGTGCATGGTGCCATTGTGCAAAGGGAAAGGGGATAAGAGTGGGTGCTCGGGTTACAGAGGTATAAGTCTGTTGAGTATTCCTGGGAAATTATATGGGAGGGTATTGATTGGGAGGGTGAGGGCATGTACAGAGCATCAGATTGGGGAAGAGCAGTGTGGTTTCAGTAGTGGTAGACGATGTGTGGATCAGGTGTTTGCTTTGAAGAATGTATGTGAGAAATACTTAGAAAAGCAAATGGATTTGTATGTAGCATTTATGGATCTGGAGAAGGCATATGACAGAGTTGATAGAGATGCTCTGTGGAAGGTATTAAGAATATATAGTGTGGGAGGCAAGTTGTTAGAAGCAGTGAAAAGTTTTTAGCAAGGATGTAAGGCATGTGTACGTGTAGGAAGAGAGGAAAGTGATTGGTTCTCAGTGAATGTAGGTTTGCGGCAGGGGTGTGTGATGTCTCCATGGTTGTTTAATTTGTTTATGGATGGGGTTGTTAGGGAGGTGAATGCAAGAGTTTTGGAAAGAGGGGCAAGTATGAAGTCTGTTGGGGATGAGAGAGCTTGGGAAGTGAGTCAGTTGTTGTTAGCTGATGATACAGCGCTGGTAGCTGATTCATGTGAGAAACTGCAGAAGCTGGTGAATGAGTTTGGTAAAGTGTGTGAAAGAAGAAAGTTAAGAGTAAATGTGAATAAGAGCAAGGTTATTAGGTACAGTAGGGTTGAGGGTCAAGTCAATTGGGAGGTAAGTTTGAATGGAGAAAAAATGGAGGAAGTAAAGTGTTTTAGATATCTGGGAGTGGATCTGGCAGCACATGGAACCATGGAAGCTGAAGTGAATCATAGGGTGGGGGAGGGGGCGAAAATCCTGGGAGCCTTGAAGAATGTGTGGAAGTCGAGAACATTATCTCGGAAAGCAAAAATGGGTATGTTTGAAGGAATAGTGGTTCCAACAATGTTGTATGGTTGCGAGGCATGGGCTATGGATAGAGTTGTGCACAGGAGGGTGGATGTGCTGGAAATGAGATGTTTGAGGACAATGTGTGGTGTGAGATGGTTTGATCGAGTAAGTAATGTAAGGGTAAGAGAGATGTGTGGAAATAAAAAGAGCGTGGTTGAGAGAGCAGAAGAGGGTGTTTTGAAATGGTTTGGGCACATGGAGAGAATGAGTGAGGATAGATTGACCAAGAGAATGTATGTGTCGGAGGTTGAGGGAACGAGGAGAAATGGGAGACCAAATTGGAGGTGGAAAGATGGAGTGATAAAGATTTTGAGTGATCAGGGCCTGAACATGCAGGAGGGTGAAAGGCGTGCAAGGAATAAAGTGAATTGGATCGATGTGGTATACCGGGGTTGACTTTCTGTCAATGGATTGAATCAGGGCATGTGAAGCGTCTGAGGTAAACCATGGAAAGTTCTGTGGGGCCTGGATGTGGAAACGGAGCTGTGGTTTCGGGCATTATTGCATGACAGCTAGAGACTGAGTGTGAACGAATGGGGCCTTTGTTGTCTTTTCCTAGCGCTACCTCGCACACATGAGGGGGGGAGGGGGATGTTATTCCGTGTGTGGCGAGGTGGTGATGGGAATGAATAAAGGCTGACAGTGTGAATTGTATGCATGTGTATATATGTATGTGTCTGTGTGTGTATATATATGTGTACATTGAGATGTATAGGTATGTATATTTGCGTGTGTGGACATGTATGTATATACATGCGTAGGGGGGTGGGTTGGGCCATTTCTTTCATCTGTTTCCTTGAGCTAACTCGCAAATGCAGGAGACGGCGACAAAGGAAAATATAAATATATATATATATATATATATATATATATATATATATATATATATATATATATATATATACATATATATATATATATATATTTTTTTTCTTTTTTTTTTGCTTTGTCGCTGTCTCCCGCGTTTGCGAGGTAGCACAAGGAAACAGACGAAAGAAAGGACCCAACCCACCCCCATACACATGTATATACATACGTCCACACACGCAAATATACATACCTACACAGATTTCCATGGTTTATCCCAGACGCTTCACATGCCTTGAGTCAATCCACTGACAGCACGTCAACCCCGGTATACCACATCGCTCCAATTCACTCTATTCCTTGCCCTCCTTTCACCCTCCTGCATGTTCAGGCCCCGATCACACAAAATCTTTTTCACTCCATCTTTCCACCTCCAATTTGGTCTCCCTCTTCTCCTCGTTCCCTCCACCTCCAACACATATATCCTCTTGGTCAATCTTTCCTCACTCATTCTCTCCATGTGACCAAAACATTTCAAAACACCCTCTTCTGCTCTCTCAACCACGCTCTTTTTATTTCCACACATCTCTACTTACCCTTACGTTACTTACTCGATCAAACCACCTCACACCACACATTGTCCTCAAACATCTCATTTCCAGCATATCCATCCTCCTGCGCACAACTCTATCCATAGTCCACGCCTCGCAACCATACAACATTGTTGGAACCACTATTCCTTCAAACATACCCATTTTTGCTCTCCGAGATAATGTTCTTGACTTCCACACATTCTTCAAGGCTCCCAGAATTTTCGCCCCCTCCCCCACCCTATCATCCACTTCCGCTTCCATGGTTCCATCCGCTGCCAGATCCACTCCCAGATATCTAAAACGCTTCACTTCCTCCAGTTTTTCTCCATTCAAACTCACCTCCCAATTGACTTGACCCTCAACCCTACTGTACCGAATAACCTTGCTCTTATTCACAATTACTCTTAACTTTCTTCTTTCACACACTTTACCAAACTCAGTCACCAGCTTCTGTAGTTTCTCACATGAATCAGCCACCAGCGCTGTATCATCAGCGAACAACAACTGACTCACTTCCCAAGCTCTCTCATCCCCAACAGACTTCATACTTGCCCCTCTTTCCAAAACTCTTGCATTCACCTCCCTAACAACCCCATCCATAAACAAATTAAACAACCATGGAGACATCACACACCCCTGCCGCAAACCTACATTCACTGAGAACCAATCACTTTCCTCTCTTCCTACACGTACACATGCCTTACATCCTCGATAAAAACTTTTCACTGCTTCTAACAACTTGCCTCCCACACCATATATTCTTAATACCTTCCACAGAGCATCTCTATCAACTCTATCATATGCCTTCTCCAGATCCATAAATGCTACATACAAATCCATTTGCTTTTCTAAGTATTTCTCACATACATTCTTCAAAGCAAACACCTGATCCACATTTCCTCTACCACTTCTGAAACCACACTGCTCCTCCCCAATCTGATGCTCTGTACATGCCTTCACCCTCTCAATCAATACCCTCACATATAATTTGCCAGGAATACTCAACAAACTTATACCTCTGTAATTTGAGCACTCACTCTTATCCCCTTTGCCTTTGTAAAATGGCACTATGCACGCATTCCGCCAATCCTCAGGCACCTCACCATGAGTCATACATACATTAAATAACCTTACCAACCAGTCAACAATACAGTCACCCCCTTTTTTAATAAATTCCACTGCAATACCATCCAAACCTGCTGCCTTGCCGGCTTTCATCTTCCGCAAAGCTTTTACTACCTCTTCTCTGTTTACCAAATCATTTTCCCTAACCCTCGCACTTTGCACATCACCTCGACCAAAACACCCTATATCTGCCACTCTATCATCAAACACATTCAACAAACCTTCAAAATACTCACTCCATCTCCTTCTCACATCACCACTACTTGTTATCACCTCCCCATTTGCGCCCTTCACTGAAGTTCCCATTTGCTCCCTTGTCTTACGCACTCCTTCTTACCTCCACTTACCTCCTTCCAGAACATCTTTTTATTCTCCCTAGAATTTAATGATACTCTCTCACCCCAACTCTCATTTGCCCTTTTTTTCACCTCTTGCACCTTTCCCTTGACCTCCTGTCTCTTTCTTTTATACGTCTCCCACTCAATTGCATTTTTTCCCTGCAAAAATCGTCCAAAAGCCTCTCTCTTCTCTTTCACTAATACTCTTACTTCTTCATCCCACCACTCACTACCCTTTCTAATCAACCCACCTCCCACTCTTCTCATACCACAAGCATCTTTTGCGCAATTTTGGGAGCCTTGAAAAATGTGTGGAAGTCGAGAACATTATCCCGGAAAGCAAAAATGGGTATGTTTGAAGGAATAGTAGTTCCAACAATGTTGTATGGTTGCGAGGCGTGGGCTATGGATAGAGTTGTGCGCAGGAGGATGGATGTGCTGGAAATGAGATGTTTGAGGACAATGTGTGGTGTGAGGTGGTTTGATCGAGTAAGTAACATAAGGGTAAGAGAGATGTGTGGAAATAAAAAGAGCGTGGTTGAGAGAGCAGAAGAGGGTGTTTTGAAATGGTTTGGGCACATGGAGAGAATGAGTGAGGAAAGATTGACCAAGAGGATATATGTGTCGGAGGTGGAGGGAACGAGGAGAAGAGGGAGACCAAATTGGAGGTGGAAAGATGGAGTGAAAAGGATTTTGTGTGATCGGGGCCTGAACATGCAGGAGGGTGAAAGGAGGGCAAGGAATAGAGTGAATTGGAGCGATGTGGTATACAGGGGTTGACGTGCTGTCAGTGGATTGAATCAAGGCATGTGAAGCGTCCGGGGTAAACCATGGAAAGCTGTGTAGGTATGTATATTTGCGTGTGTGGACGTGTGTATGTACATGTGTATGGGGAGGGTTGGGCCATTTCTTTCGTCTGTTTTCTTGCGCTACCTCGCAAACGCGGGAGACAGCGACAAAGTATAAAAAAAAAAAAAAAAAAAAAAAAAAAAAAATATATATATATATATATATATATATATATATATATATATATATATATATATATATATATATATATATATATGTTGAGGTGCCTGAGGATTGGCGGAATGCGTGCATAGTGCCATTGTACAAAAGCAAAGGGGATAAGAGTGAGTGCTCAAATTACAGAGGTATAAGTTTGTTGAGTATTCCTGTTAAATTATATGGGAGGGTATTGATTGAGAGGGTGAAGGCATGTACAGAGCATCAGATTGGGGAAGAGCAGTGTGGTTTCAGAAGTGGTAGAGGATGTGTGGATCAGGTGTTTCCTTTGAAGAATGTATGTGAGAAATACTTAGAAAAGCAAATGGATTTGTATGTAGCATTTATGGATCTGGAGAAGGCATATGATAGAGTTGATAGAGATGCTCTGTGGAAGGTATTAAGAATATATGGTGTGGGAGGCAAGTTGTTAGAAGCAGTGAAAAGTTTTTATCGAGGATGTAAGGCATGTGTACGTGTAGGAAGAGAGGAAAGTGATTGGTTCTCAGTGAATGTAGGTTTGCGGCAGGGGTGTGTGATGTCTCCATGGTTGTTTAATTTGTTTATGGATGGGGTTGTTAGGGAGGTGAATGCAAGAGTTTTGGAAAGAGGGGCAAGTATGAAGTCTGTTGGGGATGAGAGAGCTGGGAAGTGAGTCAGTTGTTGTTCGCTGATGATACAGCGCTGGTGGCTGATTCATGTGAGAAACTGCAGAAGCTGCTGACTGAGTTTGGTAAAGTGTGTGAAAGAAGAAAGTTAAGAGTAAATGTGAATAAGAGCAAGGTAATTAGGTACAGTAGGGTTGAGGGTCAAGTCAATTGAGAGGTAAGTTTGAATGGAGAAAAACTGGAGGAAGTAAAGTGTTTTAGATATCTGGGAGTGGATCTGGCAGCGGATGGAACCATGGAAGCGGAAGTGGATCATAGGGTGGGGGAGGGGGCGAAAATCCTGGGAGCCTTGAAGAATGTGTGGAAGTCGAGAACATTATCTCAGAAAGCAAAAGTGGGTATGTTTGAAGGAATAGTGGTTCCAACAATGTTGTATGGTTGCGAGGCGTGGGCTATGGATAGAGTTGTGCGCAGGAGGATGGATGTGCTGGAAATGAGATGTTTGAGGACAATGTGTGGTGTGAGGTGGTTTGATCGAGTAAGTAACGTAAGGGTAAGAGAGATGTGTGGAAATAAAAAGAGCGTGGTTGAGAGAGCAGAAGAGGGTGTTTTGAAATGGTTTGGGCACATGGAGAGAATGAGTGAGGAAAGATTGACCAAGAGGATATATGTGTCGGAGGTGGAGGGAACGAGGAGAAGTGGGAGACCAAATTGGAGGTGGAAAGATGGAGTGAAAAAGATTTTGTGTGATCGGGGCCAGTACATGCAGGAGGGTGAAAGGAGGGCAAGGAATAGAGTGAATTGGATTGATGTGGTATACCGGGGTTGACGTGCTGTCAGTGGATTGAATCAGGGCATGTGAAGCGTCTGGGGTAAACCATGGAAAGCTGTGTAGGTATGTATATTTGCGTGTGTGGACGTATGTATATACATGTGTATGGGGGTGGGTTGGGCCATTTCTTTCGTCTGTTTCCTTGCGCTACCTCGCAAACGCGGGAGACAGCGACAAAGCAAAAAAAACAAAAAAAAATATATATATATATATATATATATATATATATATATATATATATATATATATATATATATATGAGAAAAAAAGAGAGATAGGTATTATGTTTGAGGAAAGGAACCTGGATGTTTTGGCTCTGAGTGAAACGAAGCTCAAGGGTAAAGGGGAGGAGTGGTTTGGGAATGTCTTAGGAGTAAAGTCATGGGTTAGTGAGAAAACAAGAGCAAGGGAAGGAGTAACACTTTCCACCTCCAATTTGGTCTCCCACTTCTCCTCGTTCCCTCCACTTCAGACACATATATCCTCTTTGTCAATCTTTCCTCACTCACTCCATGCGACCAAACCATTTCAAAACACCCTCTTCTGCTCTCTCAACCACACTCTTTTTACTACCACACATCTCTCTTACCCTATCATTACTTACTCAATCAAACCATCTCACACCACACATTGTCCTCAAACATCTCATTTCCAGCACATTCACCCTCATCCGAACAACCCTATCTACAGTCCACGCCTTGCAACCATATAACATTGTAGGAACCACTATTCCTTCAAACATTCCTGTTTTTGCTTTCCAAGATAATGTTCTCACCTTCCACACATTCTCCAGTGCTCTCAAAACCTTCGCCCCCCTCCCTCACCCTGTGACTCACTTCCGCTTCCATGGTTCCATCCGCTGCCAATTCTACTCCCAGATATCTAAAACACTTCATTCCTCCAGTTTTTCTCCATTCAAACTTACCTCCCAATTTACACTTTACCAAACTCAGTCACCAGCTTCTGCAGTTTCTCACAGGAATCAGCCACCAGCACTGTATCATCAGTGAACAACAACTGACTCACTTCACAAGCCCTCTCATCCACAACAGACTGCATACTTGCCCCTCTCTCCAAAACTCTTGCATTCACCTATCTAACAAACCCATCCATAAACAAATAAAACAACCATGGAGACATCATGCACCCCTGTCACAAACCGACATTCACTGAGAACCAATCTCTTTCCTCTCTTCCTACTCGTCAAATGCCTTACATCCTCCAAAAAAACTTTTCACTGCTTCTCGCAACTTGCCTCCCACACAATATACTCTTAATACCTTCCACAGAGCATCTCTAGCAACTCTATCATTTGCCTTTTCCAGATCCATAAATGCTACATACAAATCCATCTGTCTTTCTACGTATTTCTCACTTACATTCTTCAAAGCAGACACCTGATCCACACATCTTCTACCACTTCTGAAACCACACTGCTCTTCCCCAATCTGATGCTCTGTACATGCCTTCCTCCTCTAAATCAATACCCTCCCATACAATTTCCAAAGGAATACTCAACAAACTTATACCTCTGTAATTTCAGCACTCACCTTTATCCCCTTTGCCTTTGTACAATGGCAGTATGTATCCATTCCACCAATCCTCAGGCACTTCACCGTGAACCATACATACATTGAATATCCTCACCAACCAGTCAAGAACACAGTCACCCCTTTTTTAGTAAATTCCACTGCAATATCATCCAAACCCACCGCCTTGCCGGCTTTCATCGTTTGCAAAGCTTTCACTACCTCTTCTCTGTTTACCAAACTATTCTCCCTGACTCTCTCACTCCGCACCCCACCTCAACTAAAACACCCTATATCCGCTACTCTATCATCTAACACATTCAACAAACCTTCAAAATACTCACTCCATCTCCTTCTCACATCACCACTACTTGTTATTACCTCTCCATCAGCCCCCTTCACTGATGGTCCCACTTGTTCTTTTGTCTTATGCACTTTATTTACCTCCTTCCAAAACATCTTTTTATTCTCCCTAATATATAACAATACTCTCTCACCCCAACTCTCATTTGCCCTCTTTTTCACCTCTTGCACCTTTCTCTTGACCTCCTGCCTCTTTCTTTTATAGTCTTCCAGTCATTTGCACTATTTCCCTGCAAAAATCATCCAAATGCCTCTCTCTTCCCTTTCATTAACAATCTTACTTCTTCATCCCACCGCTCACTATCCTTTCTAATCTGCCCATTTCCCACCTTTGTCATGACACAGGCATCTTTTGTGCAAGCCATCACTGCTTTCCTAAATACATCCCATTCCTCCTCCACTCCCCTTACATCATTTGCTCTCACCTTTTTCCATTCTGCACTCAAATCTCGCCTTGTACTTCATAACGCAAGTCTCATTTCCATGCTCACTTACTCTCATCACTCTCTTCACCCCAACATTCTCTCTCCTTTTCTGAAAACCTCTACAAATATTCACCTTCGCCTCCACAAGATAATGATCAGACATCCCTCCAGTTGCCCCTCTCAGCACATTAACATACAAAAGTCTCTCCTTCACGCACCTATCAATTAACACATAATCCAATAATGATCTCTGGCCATCTCTCCTACTTGCATGTGTATACTTATACATATCTCTCTTTTTACACCAGGTATTTCCAATCACCAGTCCTTTTTCAGCACACAAATCTACAAGCTCTTCACCATTTTCATTTACAACCCTGAACACCCCATGTACACCAATTATACCCTCAACTGCCACATTACTCACCTTTGCATTCAAATCACTCATTACTATAACCCGGCTTGTGCATCAAAGTTGCTAACACAATTACTCAGTGGCTCCCAAAACACTTGCCTCTCATGATCTTTCTTCTCATGACCAGGTGCATAAGCACCAATATTTACCCATCTCTCTCCATCCACTTTCAGTTTTACCCATATCAATCTCAAGTTTACTTTCTTACACTCTATCACATACTGCCAGAACTCCTGTTTCAGGAGTAGTGCTACTCCTTCCTTTGCTCTTGTCCTCTCACCAACCCCTAACTCTACTCCCAACACATTCCCAAACCACTCTTCCCCTTTACCTTTGAGCTTCGTTTTACTCAGCCAAAACATCCAGGTTCCTTTCTTCAAACATACTACCTATCTCTCTTTTTTCTCATCTTGGTTACATCCACATACATTAAGACACCCCAATCTGAGCCTTCGAGGAGGATGAGCACTCCCCGCATGACTCCTTCTTCTGTTTTCCTTTTTTGAAAGTTAAAATACAAGAATACAAGGAGAGGAGAGTTTCTAGCCCCATGCTCCCGTCCCCTTTAGTTGCTTTCTACAACATGCAGGGAGTATGTGGGTAGTATTCTTTGTCCCCTATCCCCAGGGATAATTATTCTACTTGAATTATTTCTTATAATTAACTGCCACCTCCCACGTTAGCAAGGTAGTGCAAGGAAACAGACCAGGAATGGCCCAACCCAACCACATATACATGTAAATACCTAGATACCCACACACACACACACACACATGTACATACCTATACATTTCATCATATACATATATATACATACACATGTACATATCCATACTTGCTGCCTTCATCCATTTCTGTTGCCACCCCACCACACATAAAATAGCATTCCCCCTTCAGCGAGGCAGCGCCAGAAACAGACAAAAAAGGCCACATTCGTTCACACTCAGTCTCTAACTGTCATGTGTAATGCACCAAAACCACAACTTCCTTTCCACATCCAGGCCCCACAGACCTTTTCATGGTTCACATGCCCTGGTTGAATCCAATGACAGCATTTCGACCGCAGTATACCACATCATTCCAATTCACTCTATTCCTTGCACACCTTACACCCTTCTGGGTGTTCAGGTCCTGAGCGCTCAAAATCTTTTTCGCTGCATCCTTCCACCTCCAATTTGGTCTCTCACTTCTTCTCTCCACCTCTGACACATATCCTCTTTGTCAATCTTTCCTCATTAATTCTCTCCATGTATCCAAACCATTTCAACACACCCTCTTCTGCTCTCTCAACCACACTCTCCTTATTACCACACATCTCTCTTACCCTTTCATTACTTACTCAATCAAACCACCTCACACCACATATTGTCCTCAAACACTTCATTACAAACATACCCACCCTCCTCCATAGCCAATGCCTCGCAACCACATAACGTTGGAACCACTATTCCTTCAGACATACTCATTTTTGCTCTCCAAGATAATGTTCTAGCCTTCCACATATTCGTCAACACTCCCAGAACCTTCACTCCCTCCCCACCCTGTGACTCACTTCTGCTTCCATGGTTCCTTCCACTGCTAAATCTGCTGCTAAAAACACTTCACTTCCTCCAGTTTTTCTCCATTCAAACTTATATCCCAGCTAACTTGTCCCTCAACCCTACTGAACCTAATAACCTTGAACCTAATAACTTTGCTCTTATTCACATTTACTCTCAACTTTCTTCTTTCACACACTTTACCAAACTCAGTCACCAACTTTTGCAGTTTCTCACTCAAATCAGCCACCAACGCTGTATCATCAGTGAATAACAACTGACTCACTTCCCAAGCCCTCTCATCCACAACACACTGCAAACTTGCCCCTCTCTCCAAAACTCTTGTATTCACCTCTGTAATAACCCTATCTATAAACAAATCATGCACTCATAGAGATATCTTACTCCTCTGCTGCAAACTGACACTCAATGGGAACCAATCACTTTCCTCTCTTCCTATTTGTACACATGCTTTACATCCTTGGTAAAAACTTTTCACTGTTTCTAGGAACTTACTCTTAAAACCTTCTCCAGATCCATGACTGCTATATACAAATCCATCTGTTTTTCTATGTATTTCTTACATACATTCTTCAAAGCAAACACCTGATCCACACATCCTATACCACTTCTGAAACCACACTGCTCTTCCCCAATCTGATGCTCTGAACATGCCTTTACCCTCTCAATCAATACCCTCCCATATAATTTCCTAGGAATTCTCAACAAACTTATGCCCATGTAATTTTGAACACTCATCTTTATCCCCTTTGCCTTTGTACAATGGCACTATGTATGCATTCCGCCAATCCGCAAGCACTTCACCTTGATCCGTACATACAGTGAATATCCTTAACAACTAATCAACAACACAGTCACCACTTTTTTTTATAAATTCCACTACAATACCATCCAAACCCGCCACCTTGCCGGCTTTTATCTTTCACAAAGCTTTCACTACCTCTTCTCTGTTCACCAAACCAAGAAAAGGTAGTGAAAACTTTGCAGAAGATAAAAGCCGGCATTAATGGGATGGCCTTGATTAGGGTCTCAGCTGCCTGTGCTGTCTCAGCTAACATGAGAGAAAAAAAATAGTGCTGGGATAAAGTATCAAGGCCATAATTAAAAAGTTAAGCTGCATCTTGATAGGATGGATATAAAGAAGTACTTTTATAGTATAGGAGTAATAGATGAATGCAATAAACTGAATGAAAAAATTGTAAATGCAGACAGCATATTGGAGTTTAAAAAGTTGTATGATTTAGAGATGATTCCTCACCAGCATAAAATATCCCGCCATACACTCAAATAAGTAGTTAAACAGACAAGTGGAACAGACTGTGGTATTTGTGTGAATACACATAAGAATTAATGTTAAGAGATGGGACAAAATGAGAGCAAAATTCTCACTATAACACATAAACAGTAATCAGAACCACACAAGATGGAATCCCATGAGTGTAGAACTCTGTCCCTTTACTCAACAAATATGTAATTATATGCATGAATTTGTTAAGCATACACAGTCACAAATGATGAACTGTAGTGCCTGAATTTTCATTGATAAAGTATAATGATCCATGTGAATATGGTTACATAGAACTTACCAATTGGTTGATTCTTGCGGTTGTGGCTGCTGCTGGTGACAGTGATGCTGCTAGTGCTAAGGCTAGTTATTGGTATGACAGCACTACTACTAACAATCTGGTTTATGGGACTTCGATCTCTATTTCTGTCATGGCTTTGACTTCGTTCTACATGTGTGGAAAAAACAATGTTGGGTTAAAAATAAAAAACATGAATGAATTTCTAATCCTATAATGACATAACAGGATTAAAATCAGTTAATAAATCAATCACTTCATTATGAAAAAATATTCCATTATGGATTAAGGATTCCCTAAAAATCTTACCCATGTAATTCAATGACTTGAAGTGAAACATGAAGAGTTTCCCATTTCCCAAGTGAAACATGAAGAGTTTCCCATTTCCTTGTAATATCTTTGCCAAATGAATGAATAAAGGGCATACAAAGTTGTGTTTAGTCATACATTCACTTAAAAACAAATTCACTTAAAGACAGACACACAATAAAATTAATATCATACTGGGCTGTGGGATTACATTTTGGGAAACAGAATTTATACTGCAGAAATAATCTGATACAGATAAGTGTACAGTATTGTCTCTGGATTTTATGAGTTATATTCTTATTCATTCCTCCCTTCCCAGCAACTTTCTTCTACCATCAGACTACTTTCACCCATGAATTCTCATATACATACATACAAACAACAAGATTAAGCATAAATTTTTACAAATACAGATAGAGTATCAAATTCCATTTCTATAAACTGCAAACTCATAAGCCTGTGGTTGAGTGCACCTAAGATTACCACTAACTTAAAGCATAAGTTTCTAGGGTTGTCTTTATGTGCCACTATAACACACGCTATCACTTAGTAATTTTTCTTACTGCCTGAATGTGTGGCAGCAGAGCTCCTTGCTTTTCTCAGTTATCTAATGCCACCCCCAGTATTTCAAGTTCTATGTAAATGCCAACTTTCACTTTATTAATGCTTTTTGGAAGTGACAACAATGAATGACAAATTTTGGTAATCATTCATTATATGTTTTATAGAGTATACATTCACACTGCATTATGAGCAAAAAGTATTTAGAACCTGCAGTAGGTATACCTAACATTCAGATATGGATATGTTATGTTCAAACTACAATCTCTTGCCCATATTTCTAAGATCTGTAAAACCCAAAATCAGCACATTGCTTGGTCCCAACAGATTTTTGATAGTCTTCCTGTGCTAATGAAACTGAAAGTAACTGATTTACTATTGTTAACCTAGATTTTTAGGACCTTTTGTAAAACTTTAAAGACTTTGACGTTGATAATATAAATATGTCTTACACAGAGGTTATAAAAAACATATCTAAGTTACTAAATACTTCTTCATTAAAAAATCTAGGGTAATCCAAAGATTCTTATGAGCATCCACTTACTTGTGTATACATGTGTGTAATATTGTATCCTCCTTACTTTTTGTATGGTCCTCTGATGACTAGTGAAGCATCATTATCATTTCAATTATCAAAGATATTTGGTAGTGCTAATCTAATTGGTTATCCTCAAGAAGAAATTGACATCACAGGCAATAAAATCATTCAGTTTATACACTTTTATGTAAAAACTGTACTTTAGGTAACTAAATTAATGGTCATATGATCTCTTGGAACTGCTCTATGCTAATGTAAAGGACAGTTTCAGTATCTTGCAACAGTAGACACAGCAGCACAGAGACAAAATTCTGTACTCATTACACATCAGATAAAGGTTTAATCTTATAGCCAGCATCGTTAGCAAGATATTGTCATTAAGGTGTACTAACAGCATGTTAGTCATCACATTAAGGCCATGGATTACCAAATCTTTCTTCTTTAGTAAGTTTTTTTTTTTTTTTTTTTTTTTTGTCTCCCGCATTTGCGAGGTAGCGCCAGGAAACAGACGAAAGAAATGGCCCAACCCACCCCCATACACATGTATATACATACGTCCACACACACAAATATACATACCTACACAGCTTTCCATGGTTTACCCCAGACGCTTCACATGCCTTGATTCAATCCACTGACAGCACATCAACCCCGGTATACCACATCGCTCCAATTCACTCTATTCCTTGCCCTCCTTACACCCTCCTGCATGTTCAGGCCCTGATCACACAAAATCTTTTTCACTCCATCTTTCCACCTCTAATTTGGTCTCCCTCTTCTCCTCGTTCCCTCCACCTCCGACACATATATCCTCTTGGTCAATCTTTCCTCACTCATTCTCTCCATGTGCCCAAACCATTTCAAAACACCCTCTTCTGCTCTCTCAACCACGCTCTTTTTATTTCCACACATCTCTCTTACCCTTACGTTACTTACTCGATCAAACCACCTCACACCACACATTGTCCTCAAACATCTCATTTCCAGCACATCCATCCTCCTGCGCACAACTCTATCGCAACCATACAACATTGTTGGAACCACTATTCCTTCAAACATACCCATTTTTGCTTTCCGAGATACTGTTCTCGACTTCCACACATTCTTCAAGGCCCCCAGAATTTTCGCCCCCTCCCCCACCCTATGATCCACTTCCGCTTCCATGGTTCCATCCGCTGCCAGATCCACTCCCAGATATCTAAAACACTTCACTTCCTCCAGTTCTTCGCCATTCAAACTCACCTCCCAATTGACTTGACCCTCAACCCTACTGTACCTAATAACCTTGCTCTTATTCACATTTACTCTTAACTTTCTTCTTTCACACACTTTACCAAACTCAGTCACCAGCTTCTGCAGTTTCTCACATGAATCAGCCACCAGCGCTGTATCATCAGCGAACAACAACTGACTCACTTCCCAAGCTCTCTCATCCCCAACAGACTTCATACTTGCCCCTCTTTCCAAAACTCTTGCATTCACCTCCCTAACAACCCCATCCATAAACAAATTAAACAACCATGGAGACATCACACACCCCTGCCGCAAACCTACATTCACTGAGAACCACTCACTTTCCTCTCTTCCTACACGTACACATGCCTTACATCCTCAATAAAAACTTTTCACTGCTTCTAACAACTTGCCTCCCACACCATATATTCTTAATACCTTCCACAGAGCATCTCTATCAACTCTATCATATGCCTTCTCCAGATCCATAAATGCTACATACAAATCCATTTGCTTTTCTAAGTATTTCTCAAATACATTCTTCAAAGCAAACACCTGATCCACACATCCTCTACCACTTCTGAAACCACACTGCTCTTCCCCAATCTGATGCTCTGTACATGCCTTCACCCTCTCAATCAATATCCTCCCATATAATTTACCCGGAATACTCAACAAACTTATACCTCTGTAATTTGAGCACTCACTCTTATCCCCTTTGCCTTTGTACAATGGCACTATGCACGCATTCTGCCAATCCTCAGGCACCTCACCATGAGTCATACATACATTAAATAACCTTACCAACCAGTCAACAATACAGTCACCCCCTTTTTTAATAAATTCCACTGCAATACCATCCAAACCTGCTGCCTTGCCGGCTTTCATCTTCCGCAAAGCTTTCACTACCTCTTCTCTGTTTACCAAATCATTTTCCCTAACCCTTTCACTTTGCACACCACCTCGACCAACACACCCTATATCTGCCACTCTATCATCAAACACATTCAACAAACCTTCAAAATACTCACTCCATCTCCCTCTCACATCACCACTACTTTAGTAAGTATGTAACTATAAAAAGTGAAAGTCAGCATAAAGACTACTAACTGTTTCAGCTCTTGCGACAATAAATATACTCACCTTCCTTAATACGTTCAGGTTCATGATGCTCTCGCTGTCGTTGTCTTTCTCTTTCTTTTTCTCGTGCTCTTTCTCTTTCTCGTTCTTTCTCCTTATCACGTTCCCTCTCCCTCTCTCTCTCCTTCTCTCTTTCTCTCTCCCGTTCTTTTTCCCTTTCTCTTTCTCGGTCTCTTTCTCTTTCTCGTTCCCTTTCCCTCTCTCTTTCTAACTCTCTCTCCCGTCTAAGTTCTAATTCATATTCCCGTTGACGCATGTCTTCCTCTAGTTTTAACCTGGAATTAGATGATCAAAAAATAAATCATGCTCACAGTTTACATTTTCCATTACAATCAAAATCAGTTTTAGCATGACTTTTCATGCCTTTATACCATTATATCACCTGTTAGAGGGTGCTTAAAGCACTCCTGGTGCACATTTTCAGATATGAACATATTTCCATGAAAAAAATGAAATTAACTTATTGTTAATTTATAAGTGCTTAACAAAAAAAAAGAAGTTTACTGCATATGAGCTAATGAATTAGGCCAAATAAGTTTACCACTGTCTCACTCTTTAAATATGTAGTGAAAACAGCAGGTAATATATGCAGTAAGCCTATGAAAGAATGGCTCAAAGGAAAAATAATTCTCTTTACTAAAACTGCTGTTAAAAAAAAAAGCCAAACTTACAGCTAGGGATGTGAAAAGAAATATATTCAAGAGAGAATGGAGCCCCACAGACAGACTGGCAAGAGGAATACCACCTCTTTCAAAAGGGAGATAAGGTAAACCTTCCTAAAATATTAAGGTGTAAAAACATTGCAATTGCATAAAATCTCATCACTGCATCCTATATACTCGCTTACTTACGTCTAATACAATGCTCCTTAAAATCAAACAGGATGATTCATGCAAAAATTTCTCTGTGCCCTCTTATAAATGCACATTTCCATCCACTCATAGAGGGAACACTATTTTCATCTTTTTTTACGTAGAAGGCTCCAGTCATGGATAAAAGTCCACATTAAGGCACGGCCTTAATTGAAATACTGAGAGAATTACGAATTGGTTAAAAGAAGAGACAAAGGAAAGTATTTATGAATTTTAGAGGAAGTGAAAGAACTGTCTTATGAAATGTGCAAGGTCATAGTTATCGGGAAAAACATGTGAAGGTAGAGAGTTTATATAAATATTTGCTACCCATATGATGTCACAGTGATTTCCAAAGGCATGCAGTATCTTAAGAATACTTGTAATAGTAGGAACTCCAAACTAGAGGCAAAAAGAACCAAGATGAATACAGAAAAGTGTGTAGTGATGATTATAGCAATATGGCAAAGAGACTGCGAGATCAGGGTAAAGAAACAAAAGTTGAATAATGTTACTGACTTCCATTGTGGCACTGGTAGTATATAAATCAGTAGTTATGGATTAATGAATAGATAAGTAAATAATCAAGTAAATAATCATAACAAGAAACATTTGCTTTATCAGTTACTTAAAAACAGAAATGTTCTGAGAAGGATAAAGACATTTATTTACATAAAAAATATTATGCTCAGGGCTTATGCATGGCTCTAATGCATGGAAACGTATATACGGAATTGGCGGTAATGTGCAAGTAGCTGAACTGAAAGTGACCTTTAATTATGAAGTTTGTCTAACCCTTGCAACTCTTTCATGGGTTCCTGCAGTGCTAAGGATGTCAGCCAGATCCATTGGCTGGGAACCTAGGTCATGCAGTGATGTACATTTGAAGGCCAGGGTAAGTGCAGAGATGCTGAGAAGTAAGTGTCTACTATCTTCTGTGGAAGTTGCATCTTGGGTATGTTAGATCCTGAGATCTGAAAAGTTGACCCACTCAGAAATTCCTGTGATCTGTTTATACTGCCAGTCTCAAAAGGATCTTGCATTGCCTTTTAGATAATCTTCAGCTAGTGCTATATCATATCTGTCCTTCCTGGATATCATCAGTTGGCAAAGTCCCTGTGAAAGCCTTGATGTCCATTATTGCTAACATTTGCTTCTTGAGTTGTGTAGAGGCATGAACATAGCTCACAAAATCACTTACAATGGAGTTGCACCACAGACAGGCCTGCATTAAGATGGATAAGCTACACCTCTAATGTATTTCTTCTGTGTTTAACAGTGTGGTTAACTTTGTGTGTCTCATGCCAACAGTTTTCCTGACAGGCATAACCCTGTCCTTATCAACGTTTTGATTTATTCTTTGTACATAGTTGCATTCCCTTGCAATCTTAACCCCTTTTATTGCACTTAGCCAGATTTCTGTCTGGATGCAGTATGGCGCACTGAGCCAGATTTTTGGCTTCAGACATTCATGCCCTCACTTACTTTCTCATATGATATATGGCTCCTCATCATATCCATAGATGTCACCACCAACTTCACAAAATAGCTGGAAAAACTATTACGTATCATAGGAACCTCAAAGCTGCAAGAGCCTAGTACACTGGGTCTTATGGTTACACAATAATCATGATAATGTTATTCTATTTCTAAATTCAATGCTCCTGTGTAAATAAGTGTGCAGCAACTCACTGTCACTCCACATAGTGTTACCTTACTGATGATGCCTTAACTTGGTGGCAGGTCACAGCGGGTGACTTCACCTGACCAAATAATCCCTAGAGAAATGAATTTGGGGGCCCAACCTCTGGCCACACCTGTGATATTACCCTGTAACATCCATACACAATGTTCAGCAGTGGCAGATCAAAAGATGCTTTTGAAACCGATGCCCTGACCCATTCCATGAGAGGAACTGCTTTCAGTTCAACAACATGGAGAGAGGTAAGAGCTTGTGACATTCGACTTCAACGATCTGACCTCCCTGCCTGTTATATAACTAGGTATCACTACAGGAAGGGAGTCAGGCAGTTCAACTTGTGATGTGATGCCAGACTCAAGCCACCCTTTGGGTGCCTCAAACATCAGTAGAGGTCCCAACATGATTCCTGACATTCCATATTCCTGGCAGGTCTCATTTTGGTGCTTCATCTCTGATACCAATCATCACCAGCATCAGGGCTCCAGTGCCAAGACCATCTCATATTTCTTGACCTGCCACAACTGACCTCGTCTTTCCCATTATAATCCTACTCCTCCAGTAGCTCATTGCCCATGTTCTATTTCACCTTATGCTCTTTAATCAATAAAGCATTTTTGTTTTGTTTAATGTGTTTCTGTGCTGCTCTCTCAATTATACCACTCCAACCACCCATCAGAACACCTGCTAAAAGTTCCTCATCTTAGCCTTAATAAAACATAATATTCCAGTCTCTCCACTCTTGACATCTTTTTTTATTATTCCCTAAAGAAACTAATAATGAACCTGCTGAGGTATGTTTCCCTCTTTAATTCTGCTCATGTAAATATTTCCTGAAATCTCAATGAAAGCTTTGGTTTTGTGTATTATCATGGTGTCACCTTCATAAGTTTATGTATTGTTGTTTGCATAAGTACTTTAGATGGGCTTTCCATGTTTTAACCTACCTTTCATGAAGTAATGCTGAGGATGGATGGAGAGCAGCCAGGGAGGTAGGCAGCAGGTCAGGTGGGAACCTAGAAGAGAGGTATGGGGAGCTGGCTGCTCCAGGGTACATCCCAGAAAGACTTCCTACACTGTAGGGACTTAAGGGTGGCCGAAGTAACCCAAAACGTTCCAGGTACAACTGCTCCTCCAGTCTGAGAGCAAACAGGTAAATTATCTCACAGTAATTGCTGCTTCTACTGCACAACAGGTAAATTATCTCACAGTAATTGCTGCTTCTAAAACACAAAGTTTGGATTTCTTTATCATGAAATACTGACCACTACCATCATTTTAGAAATCAATCACTTTTAGAAATAATTGTATTATCATGATGTTGAAACTGGTATAAAGCATAATGAAGTACAACACTTTCTCTAGAATCCATATGTGATATGTATTTTGTATTTGATCCATTACATCCCAATGAATTACTCATACACTGACCTATACTGGTGAGCCAAATGGTGTGGGTAGAGTGAAGGGTGGTATGCTGGATATGAGTGAGGGAGGTCTAGAGGTAAAGGAGGCCGCAGAGATGTTCCAGGTGCAGCTGATGGGGGTGTGGCTTGAACATCAGGGGCACGATATGGCTGGAATCCCCTCACTAATTCTTCATTGACACTTGCTCCACGTTCTGCCTCACTCGTGGTAACATGGGAATGGTTTGGTGCAATAGTGACAATGGGAGGTGCAGACCCCGCAGAGATGCCTATATGTCCAGTTGTAGGTGTTAGAACTGGCACTTTAGGAGACAGTCTCTGGGACTCCCCTGCCAATGATCCTTCCTTTTCTGTACCTGTAATTTATTTGTAATATTTGTGTATCACAAAAACTTCTGTCCAGTTACAAGTGCAACATATATATGAAATCTATTCTGAAGACAATGATAATGTGTTGTTTGTCATTACATGAGTACATAATACAGTACAATAATATTCCTTTGCTGTTTCCCAATGGTCATGGGGTGACTAGTCACAAGAAGAAAGACTAGGACAGTTCAAGGTCTTTAATACAATAGTGACCAGACTTATAAACAGACAGCAGATAATACCCTAACAACCTTGCCAAGTCAAGGCATTTTCCCAAATCTTATGGGTTAAGAGCTTAGAACACTTCATGTGCTTCATGATACAGTGATTCATAATTACAGTCTTGTATAGTCCCTTGTGGATGCTTGAACATATTTCAAAAGAGTAATAATATCACACTATGACAACAAAGAGGGTTTAAAGAATAATAAGTTAACATCTGCTCATTCATGATACAATTTTATGCAATAGTTTTCTACACTGAGTAATAACTTCAATAGCATAGCCTCTAGTGATGCACTTAAAAAGCATCACCAATTAATCTGTACCATTAGTAGATGAATATCACTTTTACTGACCAGGTGGTGCTGTAGCTTGCTTCGCAAGGGAACGGAGAGCTGCTGCAAAGGAAGATGATGATGTGGGTGATGGGGCCCTGGCACCAGCTGTAGTGGTGAGTGGGTTTAGGGGTGTGCTCAGGCCTAGAGGTGGAACTGTGGCTGTCGTCCTCACTCCCTTACTGCTGAAAGTCACACCTCCATCGCTGCTCATGGTGATACTGTTGCTACTACTACTGCTGCTACTGACAGTGCTGGCACTACTCACTCCAGCTGCTGCAGCAGCAGCAGCCACAGCTGCAGCAGCAGCAGAACCTGGTGGCAGGAGGTGAGGTGGTAGACTAGGAGGTTTCCCACCAACACCTAGAAGAAAATAAACAACATTAGGTACTGAAGTTGGTGTCAAAGTTTATACAAAATACAACAAAGTAAGGCATACTGAGGCAAAAGAAGACTATAATCAAACATACTGAAAAATTACTGAATGAGAAGCAGAGAAAACATATAATAATCAACATGTTTAAAGTATAGGTCAGTCATGGGTGTTCACTTACCACATTTAAAAAGGTCAAGTCATAAATAAGAAGCACTGAGAAATCTTGCTGGAAATACAAAATCATATCCAGTTGAATGTATTAACATATTCTGTATCTTCTTTCAAAAAACTGTAATACCTTTTTTTATGCTTGTGAAGGAATGGGGAGAAAGAGTATTACCCTCATACCTCCTATGCTTTGTAAATGACTAAAACTGGCAAGAGTATGGGAAGAGAGGAAGGATCCAGGTGATAAGTGCTATTCAAAGGCTAAGGATAGGATGTCTGAATTCACATGGATGTAACATGGATGAGAGGAGTGGAAAGATAGGTATTATGTTTGGAAAGGAAACCTGAATGTGCTGGTTATGAATGAAACTAAACTCTAGGGGAAAGAGAAGGATGTTCAGGAATGTCCAGGGAGTAAAGTCTGGGTTTAAAGTGAAGTCAAGAGCAAAGGAGGGGTGGCACTTATGCTAAAGGAGATTGTAGGAATGTCTTGAAAATCTATCATGCCCTGTATTTCCTCAGTAGCTTTATAAAGCTCTATTGTCATATAAAACTTTATCATCCTCCACATATCCTCAGGAGCAATATAAACCCCTGTGTGTCCCAAAAAACTTTATCTTCACAGGTCCTCCCTCAGCAGCAGTATAAAGCTCTATATACCCATACACTTTATCATGCTCCACATGTCCTCAGGAACTGGAAAGATAAATGAACTCTGGAATATGTACAGGGGATAGATACAGAAGCTAGAGGATGGGCACAAGAACCAAGGGACAGGTACAGGGACCAAGAGAAAGGTAGAGAATCCAGGAGACAGGTACAGGGACTGGGATACAGGTACAGGAACTAGGTACAAGTACAGGTACCTTCAGAAAGGTACTGATAAAAAAAGGGGACAAGTACAGAAATCAGGGGACAGGTATAGAGACCAAGGGCCTGGAACAAAATCTCGGGGATAGGTAGAGAAAGCGGGTGACCAGTACAGAAACCAGGGAACAGGTACAGAAACTAGGTGATGTACAGAAATTAGGGGGACAGATACAGGGACTAGGGCAAATATACAGAAACAAGGAGACATGTGCAGGAACAAGGGGACAGGTACAGAGAAAAAGGAGACATATATAGGAACAAGGGGACAAGTACAGAAAACAGGAGACAGGCACAGAAACTATAGGACAGGTATAGAAACGAAGGGACAGGTACAGGAACTAGGTTAAAGGTACAGGGACCAGGCAATAGCAACAGAAACCAGGGGACAGGTACAGAAACTAAGGGAAAGGTATAGGGACCAGAGCACAGGTACAGGGGATTAGCATAAAAAACATAAGGACAGGTACAGAAACCAGAAATTGGTACAGAAATTGGGGAACCAGTATCAGATAATGGAACCATGAGACAAGTACAAAAACCTGGGGACAGGTACACGAACAAAGGCACGGGTCAGGAACCAGATGACAGGTACAGGGACCTGGGGACAAGTAAAGAAACAAGTAATAGGCAGGTACAGAAACCATGGGACAGGTACAGAAACCAGAGAACAGGCACAGGAACCAGGGGGACAGGTTCACGAACCATGGAACAGATAGACAAGCCAGGATAAGGCTTCAGAAACCAGGGAGTGGGTACAAGGACCAGAGAACATGTTCAGCAACAAGGGGACAAGTGATGGGACTAGAGTACAGGTATAGAAACAAGAAGACTGGTACAAGAACGAGAGGGAGGTACAAGGACCAAGGGACAGGCACAGCAACGAGGGAATAGGTACAAGTACAGGTATAGGAACCAGGATATGGGTACAGGATTTAAGGTACAAGATCTTCAGATACAGGGACCAGGGTACTTATACTAGAAACAGGGTAGTGGTACAGGAACTAGGGTAAAGAAATAGGTACAGGAAACAGGCACACGTATGGGGACTTGGGTACAAGGATAGGGACCAGGGCACAGGGGCAGGAACAGGGTATAGTTACAGGGATCAGGGGCACAAGTGCAGGGACCGGGGTAAAGGGCACAGGTACAGGGTACAGGTAAGTTAACATAGTAGACCTCCGCCAGCAGTGGCGGTGGCCATCGACCCAGCACCTCAGAAGCCAATTAGGCAACCATGACGCTACGAACAGATTGATCGATGAGAGAGAGAGAGAGAGAGAGAGAGAGAGAGAGAGAGAGAGAGAGAGAGAGAGAGAGAGAGAGAAGAGAGAGAGAGAGAAGACCGATCTGACGCTGCCCGGAGACCTACGAGGAGGAGGAATCGGGAAAACTCGAATTTAATGTATAATGTGGTTCTGTTGTTCATAATAAATGTGACTCGTTTATACCAAATGGCCTTTGTTGTTTACACTATGTTTACACTAAAGTGGCTCTTGTATTCACACTAGAGTGGTTCTGTTGTTTACACCAAAGTAGCTCTCTTAATTCTTGTACAGGATGTACGGGATGGACAAAAGTGTGCCTTAATCGTGGCCATCTCAAACGAAAGGAAATACAAGGAAAACGAAGCAAAGAATGAAGACATTATTCAGAGTTTCTTAGATGCTTGTACACCTGACTCCTAAGGGTAGAAAGGTTTCGGTAAAGGAATTGCGAAGAAGAAAATTCCAGAGTTTTATCGGTCGACGAAAAAAGTTAAATATAATGGCCAATACTTGTGCGGCTGGTTCTGACACACAAACAAAGGAGGCAACAGAGTTATAAGCCACGGGCTCAGGTCTTGGTGGCGTGGTCACACGAAGATAGCTCACAAAAAAAGGAGTAGCCGAAACAATACCTACAGATCAGGTACGGAAAGAGGCTTTTACTTCCACTCTGGCTTAGAGATAGGTGAAGGGAGAGCCATCCCAGATATACAAACAGTATTCAATACTAAAGTGAACAAGACTCCTGTAGATATACCGACGTGAAAAAGATAATCGCGACACCTACACAGAAAAACACCCCCAGCTCGAGGGAAGCAAATTTTTCGTGCATTATGTGGGGTTTCCTGAATATTGTTGGATGTGTTTATGCCAAACATATCTGTGATACTGTCGGGTTTCATGTTGCGCTTCGAAAAGTCAAAAAATGCAGTTTTGCACCCTTGAATTTAGACATTGCTGCTTCCCCATCCCAATTGCTGCACAGGTCAGAGAAAAGGAAAGTATAAGACTGATGAGGGAAGGATAAGGGAGTTAAAACAAGTACAGTGGGATCGTCGACAAGAAGTAAGGTTAGAGGCGGAAGAAAGTGGGTAGGCATTAGGAAAGAACCTTGAGGGACGCCACTGTTGACAGGATAAGAGTGAAGCTGCTTCATCATTAACAAAATGGACCGGCTAGAAAGGAAGCTGTACATCAGAGGACAGAAACAGAGAAGCCTAAAGGATGGAAGTTTGTACAGCAAAGACATATCTTTTATGTAAGTTGAAACGACACGGGCATCTCGTCCTAATGAAGGTCATCTCATTTACGATATATTTTATTCATTATATATTTTTTTTGCATTGCGCTGTCTCCCGCGTTAGCGAGGTAGCGCAAGGAAACAGACGAAAGAATTGTCGAACCCACCCACATACACATGTATATACATACACGTCCACACACGCAAATATACATACCTATACATCTCAACGTATACATATATATATACACACAGACATATACATATATACACATGTACATTGTTCATACTGTCTGCCTTTATTCATTCCCATCGCCATCCCGCCACACATGAAATAACAACCTCCTCCACCCTCATGTTCGCGAGGTAGCGCTAGGAAAAGACAACAAAGGCCACATTCGTTCACACTCAGTCTCTAGCTGTCATGTGATAATGTACCGAAACCACAGCTCCCTTTCCACATCCAGTCCCCACAGAACTTTCCATGGTTTACCCCAGACGCTTCACATGCCCTTCAATCCACTGACAGCACGTCGACCCCGGTATACCGCATCGTTCTAATTCACTCTATTCCTTGCACGCCTTTAACCCTCCTGCATGTTCAGGTCCCGATCACTCAAAATCATTTTCACTCCATCTTTCCACCTCCAATTTGGTCTCCCACTTCTCCTCGTTCCCTCCACCTCTGACATATATCCTCTTGGTCAATCTTTCCTCACTCATTCTCTCTATGTGACCAAACCATTTCAAAACACCCTCTCCTGCTACCTCAGCCACACTCTTTTTATTACCACACATCTCTCTTACGCTATTATTACTTACTCGATCAAACCACCTCACACCACATATTGTCCTCAAACATCTCATTTCCAGCACATCCACCATCCTCCGCACAACTCTATCCATAGCCCACGCCTCGCAACCGTATAACATTGTTGGAATCACTATTCCTTCAAACATTCCCATTTTTGCTTTCCGAGATACTGTTCTCGACTTCCACACATTCTTCAACGCTCTCAGAACTTTCGCCCCCTCCCCCACTCAATGATTCACTTCCGCTTCCATGGTTCCATCAGCTGCCAAATCCACTCCCAGATATCTAAAACACTTCACTTCCTCCAGTTTTTCTCCATTCAAACTTACCTCCCAGTTGACTTGTCTCTCAACACTACTGTACCTAATAATCTTGCTCTTATTCACATTTACTCTCAGCTTTCTTCTTTCACACACTTTACCAAACTCAGTCACCAGTTCCTGCAGTTTCTCACCTGAATCAGCCACCAGCGCTGTATCATCAGCGAACAACAACTGACTCACTTCCCAAGTTCTTTCATCCACAACAGACTGCATACTTGCCCCTCTTTCCAAAACTCTTGCATTCACCTCCCTAACAAACCCATCCATAAACAAATTAAACAACCATGGAGACATCACACACCCCTGCCGCAAACATACATTCACTGAGAACCAATCACTTTCCTCTCTTCTTATACGTACATATGCCTTACATCCTCGATAAAAACTTTTCACTGCTTCTAACAACTTGCCTCCCACACCATATATTCTTAATACCTTCCACAGAGCATCTCTATCACCTCTGTCATATGCCTTCTCCAGATCCATTAATGCTACATACAAATCCATTTGCTTTTCCAAGTATTTCTCACATACATTCTTCAAAGCAAACACCTGATCCACTAATTCTCTCCAACTTCTGAAACCACACTGCTCTTCCCCAATCTGTTGCTCTGTACATGCCTTCACCCTCTCAATCAATACCCTCCCATATAATTTCCCAGGAATACTCAACAAACTTATACCTCTGTAATTTGAGCAATCACTTTTGTCCCCTTTGCCTTTGTACAATGGCACTATGCAAGCATTTCGCCAATCCTTAGGCACCTCACCATGAGTCATACATACATTAAATAACCTTACCAACCAGTCAACAATACAGTCACCCCCTTTTTTAATAAATTCCACTGCAATACCATCTAAACCCGCTGCCTTGCCAGCTTTCATCTTCTGCAAAGCTTTTACTACCTCTTCTCTGTTTACCAAATCATTATCCCTAACCCCCTCACTTTGCACACCACCTTGACCAAAACACCCTATATCTGCCACTCTATCATCAAACACCTTCAACAAACCTTCAAAATACTCACTCCATCTCCTTCTCACATCACCACTACTTGTTATCACCTCCCCATTAGCCCCCTTCACTGAAGTTTCCATTTGTTCCCTTGTCTTACACACTTTATTTACCTCCTTCCAAAACATCTTTTTATATTCCCTAAAATTTAATGATACTCTATCATCCCAACTCTCATTTGCCCTCTTTTTCACCTCTTGCACCTTTCTCTTGACCTGCCATTTTCTTTCATACATCTCCCACTCATTTGCATTATTTCCCTGCAAAAATCATCCAAATGCCTCTCTCTTCTCTTTCACTAATAATCTTACTTCTTCATCCCACCACTCACTACCCTTTCTAATCTGCCCACCTCCTACGCTTCTCATGCCACAATCATCTTTTGCGCAAGCCATCACTGCCTCCCTAAATACATCCCATTCCTCCCCCACTCCCCTTACGTCCTTTGTTCTTATCTTTTTCCATTCTATACTCAGTCTCTCCTGGTACTTCCTCACACAAGTCTCCTTTCCAAGCTCACTTACTCTCACCACTCTTTTCACCCCAACATTCTCTCTTCTTTTCAGAAAACCTCTACAAATCTTCACCTTCGCCTCCACAAGATAATGATCAGACATCCCTCCAGTTGCACCTCTCAGCACATTAACATCCAAAAGTCTCTCTTTCGCGCGCCTATCAATTAACACGTAATCCAATAACGCTCTCTGGCCATCTCTCCTACTTGCATACGTATACTTATGTACATCTCTCTTTTTAAACCAGGTATTCCCAATCAACAGTCCTTTTTCAGCACATAACTCCACAAGCTCTTCACCATTTCCATTTACAACACTGAACACCCCATGTACACCAATTATTCCCTCAACTGCCACATTACTCACCTTTGCATTCAAATCGCCCATCACTATAACCCGGTCTCGTGCATCAAAACTACCTTGGGGGAGGAATGGGATGTATTTATGGAAGCAGTGATGGCTTGCGCAAAAAAATGCTTGTGGCATGAGAAGCGTGGGAGGTGGGCAGATCAGAAAGGGTAGAGAGTGGTGGGATGAAGAAGTAAGATCATTAGTGAAAGAGAAGAGAGAGGCATTTGGCCGAGTTTTGAAGGGAAACAGTGCAAATTACTGGGAGATGTATAAAAGAAAGAGGCAGGAGGTCAAGAAAAAGGTGCAAAAGGTGAAAAGTGTGCAAATGAGAGTTGGGGTGAGAGAGTATCATTAAATTTTAGGGAGAATAAAAAGATGTTCTGGAAGGAGGTAAATAAAGTACGTAAGACAAGAGAACAAATGGGAATATCGGTGAAGGGGGTAAATGTGGAGGTAATAACAAGTAGTGGTGATGTCAGAAGGAGATGGAGTGGGTAATTTGAAGGTTTGTTAAATGTGTTTGATGATAAAGTGGCAGATATAGGGTGTTTTGGTCAAGGTGGTGTGCAAAGTGAGAGGGTTAGGGAAAATGATTTGGTTGACAGAGAAGAGGTAGTAAAAGCTTTGCAGAAGATGAAAGCCGGCAAGGCAGCGGGTTTGGATGGTGTTGCAGTGGAATTTATTAAAAAAGGGGGTGACTGTATAGTTGACTGGTTGGTAAGGTTACTTAATGTATGTATGACTCATGGTGAGGTGCCTGAGGATTGGCGAAATGCTTGCATAGTGCCATTGCACAAAGGCAAAGGGGATAAAGGTGAGTGCTCAAATTACATAGGTATAAATTTGTCGAGTATTCATGGGAAATTATATGGGAGGGTATTGACTGAGAGGGTTAAAGCATGTAAAGAGCATCAGATTGGGGAAGAGCAGTGTGGTTTCAGAAGTGGTAGAGAATATGTGGATCAGGTGTTTGCTTTGAAGAATGTATGTGAGAAATACTTAGAAAAGCAAATGGATTTGTATGTAGCATTCATGGATCTGGAGAAGGCATATGATAAGAGTTGATAGTGATGCTCTGTGGAAGGTATTAAGAATATATGGTGTGGGAGGGAAGTTGCTAGAAGCGGTGAAAAGTTTTTATCGAGGATGTAAGGCATGTGTACGTGTAGGAAGAGAGGAAAGTGATTAGTTCTTAGTGAATGTCGGTTTGCGGCAGGGGTGTGTGATGTCTCCATGGTTGTTTGATTTGTTTATGGATGGGGTTGTTAGAGAGGTAAATGCAAGAGTTTTGGAGAAAGGGGCAAGTATGCAGTCTGTTGTGGATGAAAGGACTTCGGAAGTGAGTCAGTTGTTGTTCGCTGATGATACAGCGCTGGTGGCTGATTCGCGTAAGAAACTGCAGAAGCTGGTGACTGAGTTTTGTAGAATGTGTGAAAGAAGAAAGCTGAGAGTAAATGTGAATAAGAGCAAGGTTATAAGGTATAGTAGGGTTGAGGGACAAGTCAACTGGGAGGTAAGTTTGAATGAAGAAAAAGTGGAGGAAGTGAAGTGTTTTTGATATCTGGGAGTGGAATCGGCAAGAGGTGGAACCATGGAAGCGGAAGTGAGTCACATGGTGGGGGGTGGGGGGGGGGGGGTCGAAAGTTCTGGGAGCGTTGAAAAATGTGTGGAAGGCGAGAGCATTATCTCGGAAAGCAAAAATTGGTATGTTTGAAGGAATAGTGGTTCCAACAATGTTATATGGTTGCGAGGCGTGGGCTATAAATAGAGTTGTGCGGAGGATGGTGGATGTGATGAAAATGTTTGGTGTGGGGTGGTTTGATCGAGTAAGTAATGAAAGGGTAAGAGAGATGTGTGGTAATAAAAAGAGTGTGGTAGAGAGAGCAGAAGAGGGTGTTATGAAATGGTTTGGTCACATGGAGAGAATGAGTGAGGAAAGATTGGCAAAGAGGACATATGTGTCAGAGGTGGAGGGAACGAGAAGTGGGAAACCAAATTGGAGGTGGAAACATGGAGAGAAAAAGATCTTGTGCGATCGGGGCCTGAACATGCAGGAGGGTGAAAGGCATGCATGGAATAGAGTGAACTGGAACGAGGTGGTATACCGGGGTCGACGTGCTGTCAATGGATTGGACCAGGGCATGTGAAGCGTCTGGGGTAAACCATGGAAAGTTTTGTGGGGCCCGGATGTGGAAAGGGAGCTGTGATTTCGGTGCATTATAAATGACAGCTAGTGACTGAGAGTGAACGAATGTGGCCTTTGTTGGTTTTTCCTAGCGCTACCTCGCGCGCATGCGAGGGGAGAGGGTTGTCATTTCACGTGTGGCGGGATGAAGACGGGAATAAGGGCAGACAGTATGAATTATGTACATGTGTATATATGTCTTTATATATACAAACATATATATATATATATATATATATATATATATATATATATATATATATATATATATATATATACACGCCCATGGGCACCTGCCATACCCTGGATACTCCACTGTCTATTCATAAAACAAAAGGACCAAAATGCGGCCCATAATAACACACCCATAAACCCAAAACAAAGTTGTTTTCCTATCTAAGCGAAAGTGATTTGTAGCATCTTCATGAAAGTGGCGTGAATATCTTAACAAAACTGGAGCCAGTATCTACACCAAAGTGCTGTCAGTATCTTTGTCAATGGTATTCTTATCCACATCAAAGTTCTTCACTACGGCAGTAAGATTAGGAGGTGAGAGTCATATATAACTTTGTTCGTCATTAATTTGTTGCGTCAGCCATTACTGCGTCGCTAGGCTCTTTCGGGGCAAAAGATGAGGAAGGTTGAGGCGGCCGGGGAGAGCCCAGACTTTCTAACTCGGGTCTCCTCACTATCCCAAACACAGTACAGGGAATTATTAATGCTTTAATTAGACCTGGGAATAAGAACGTTGTTGAAGGTATTCATGTCAACACGACCAGAGTGGAAAAGACTCAACACAACCTACTTCTTTCTCTCTTTTTTTTTATAAGCCGTTTTTTTTTTTTTTGAAGGGACCTCTGTCTCGGCTCCTGCCCTTTCAGGTTTTTTTTTTTGTCTTGCCCTTTCCTCATCCTTACCTCTCCACTTGACTTATGATCCTACCAGTGTGCCCGCACCCCCCACTCCTTTTCCTCCGTTTGCCACTCTACGCCAACTTTCCCTGGCTTGTCTTCCGTCACCTGGAGTCACCCCACCAAAGGCGAATTCGTTCACTTGATCCATTCGTTACAGACGGACGAGAACGTTCACCAAGCTGGACGCCGTAATGATCGCTTTGTGATAATGATAATTGTATTTTATACAAAGCTGCTTATCCCGCCTTGGTGAAGCAGCGTCAGGAACAGAGAAAAAAAAAGCTGTCTCATTTGCACACATCTACTCTCTACCTGTCATTCATCTTAATAATAATGTACTGATATTGAAAGACATCATGCAATCAGTCTTGACTGGTAGCTGGTGCGACTGTAATAGCAGGTACCAATCGGGTGTTAATAATCAAAGGGTGAAGAAAACAGATTCATGGGCGAGTAACAAGAACAAGACCCCATGAAACCGAGTATGGAGGTTGTGGGGGAGAAGGAGGGTTCCAGGCACTGTGCAACGAGGGAGGCCGTGGCATTTCCAGGAGTCATATCCATCTCTTCCAGTCCCTTGCCTGTGGCGTGCCACCCTCAAAGACGATGCTCTCATGGACGTACCTGGTCGACGATGGAGGGATGCTCGTGACTATGCCAACTATCTCATCATTTATAACAACTCTGGGCACTTCAACGCCCTCCACAACACCCTCTAGAGCTGGACCACACTGCCAACCACGTCACCAGCATGGCAAAGTAAGAGTCTGTCTATGTACGCCAAGCCTCACTTCCAACCACGTTCCTCCTCCTGCTCTCTTACTGAACCCCAACCATCCAGGTGGCATTGGCCACCAAGTTTCTCGATGTTGGTTTAGACGATGATTTACTCTGCTGGCAGGACCACGTCCCTACCATCATCATATCCTCTCGTTATCGCCACTACATCTTTCGTCAACTCAAGAGGACTCTATAGGACTCCCTGAACTTGAACTTAAGATCACGTTAACCACTTTTATTCTACCTTCAAGTCATCTATGCCATCCTCGTCTGACGTATCTTCTCAACCACCACACAACAAGGGATACTGGGGCCGGTGCAGAAAACGTCAAATGAGATCATCTTTGCTCCCTCCTACACCACCTATCGAGAGATGCAGACCACATTGATCAATGGTCTTGCATTTGGAAGCTTCGGAGGTCTACCTCAAGGCTGCTGATCAGGGTCGTTGGTCGATCAGGCTGTTTGAGGCAGCGGCCCGCAGGCCTAGGTAACCACGACAGCCCGGCTAGCGCCCTGGTACATCTAGTCAGCACATCTCCGAGGCCTCCTTAACGAAACATTATAGATTTTAGATGCAATATTTCTCGTATAGTTTGGACACCATGCTCCAAGGCGTGCACCTCCAATGATCTCAGCTACTTCCCACCTCTCTCCGATCATCACCAGGACTCCTGCACCATCTCTGCCACCGTCACCTCTTGCCACCCGAGATCCCTCGTCCTCGAGTCGCACTTCGGTCCTACGACCGCATCGAACCAATCCGAGCCCGTACAGACCACCATAAGAACAGACCTGTTCTAACCATCGATAACATTATGAACAATTTATACTGTCTGTGGAAAGTCTGGAAATCTTCCCCTCTTGTATTATTACATTCCAAAATGGAGACACAGAGGAAAGAAGCAAGCAAGGAATAACTCGTTTGTCTCTTCACAAGCCACTACTACAGTGATGCCATACCCACAACACTACAACCCTCAGCAGCAACAGCCAGCAACACCAAGGTTCTTCCGCAACACTCGACTTCTGGGGAGAGGAGAAGGTGGGGGGGGGGGATACCTGCCTCGCAACACTCGACTTCTGGGGAGAGGAGAAGGTGGGGGGATACCTGCCTCGCAACACTGGATCGAAACGCCTTCCCAGCCACCAGCGGTAAGGCGAGGGGGCGTCCGCCTCAGGAGACGAGAGAGAGAGAGAGAGAGAGAGAGAGAGAGAGAGAGAGAGAGAGAGAGAGAGAGAGAGAGAGAGAGACAGACAGACAGACAGACAGACAGACAGAGACAGAGACAGACAGACAGACAGTGAGGTTGAACAATATTAATGGCTGTGGAAGAGGTCGGTCACTCAAAGAGCTGTGCCTTACCAGCTGAATATATATATATATATATATATATATATATATATATATATATATATATATATATATATATATATATATATATATACTGCAGGCAGAACGAGGAAGGCAACTTTCTTTCAGGTATCATTTTACTCCTCTTCTGAAGCCTAAAGCGAACCAACAAAGCTGAAACTTATCATTAATTAGAAGATAAATAAAGACCCAAGTCGAGAGGCGTGTATAAGAAGATGGTGTACGTCAAGGCGAAGCGATAAGGATTCCCGTTGCGCGAGGTGGTGGGAGGGAGGGGGACTGGGAGAAAAAAAAAAAAGCAAGAATATCACAAAAAACGGACAGGGAGCGGTAGCACCAAAGAAACTGTACGAAGGAAGGGGGGAAACCTTGGTAAACCTGACCGTATACCACAATGCAGCCTGGCCGTAAATCCTTATTTCTCTCGTTCGTAACTTATCCTCACTACAACAATTATGGTCAGTCCAGTGCTCCTCCCTCACCAACACAACGATGGTCAGTCCAGTGCTCCTCCCTCACCAACACAACGATGGTCAGTCCAGTGCTCCTCCCTCACCAACACAACGATGGTCAGTCCAGTGCTCCTCCCTCACCAACACAACGATGGTCAGTCCAGTGCTCCTCCCTCACCAACACAACGACAGATGGTCACCGGTCAGACACATCTTGGCGTTTCCAATATCCTTAGCTTTTTTTTTTTTTCTTTTTTATCTTCTGTGTAAGCGATGATGTTGTTCAAAGATATGGAGGTGTTTGATGTATGTATCAACATCCGTGACTGACTGAACACCACGGGCCATCAACTAACAAGTGATAACATTACGAAGATCGATGATGGAAGATGAAAACAGAAGTTATTATGAATAAACCCATTGAGGTTGCCCCCTGCGCGTGGCCGCCCGAGTCCCGTTTTCTCTTAATTGCCACGCAAGGCTCGTAACGCCGCGCCATTTGCATCCAATCAGGACGCCAGTCATGTTGGTGCGGGGGTGATGGGGGTGGGATAGAGGCAAACCCCTTCCCATGGTGATGATGGGGACAACCCTCTCATCATGGAGGTGGGGTTACTCCCCTTCCATTATGGTAATGGGGACGTCCCCCTCCCATGATGGTGGTGGGGCCATTTTCTTTGACACTAGCCAGCTTGTGGCCACACCGACACGAGAGGTTTTCTTGTTGACGTCCTGAAGACGTGTGTCTGTCTCCATTACTCATTTCTTCATAAGACTCTGACGTTCTCCCTCACCATCCTCATTATTGGACCTTCTTTGTCTTTGTTGACCATTTTTCCGGCACACCGCAGTTCTCTAGAGAGTTCCACACAACCAACACCACTAAGCCTTTCTTAGTATTTGCACTATTTGCATATGGCCCATCATCAGTATTACGAAACAAGATTTTCATTCTTATTTTTCATACATAGTCGCTGTTTCCCGGGTAAGCGAGGTAGCACCAAGAAGACAAAGAAAAGACCTCATCCGCTTACAGCCAATCTCTAGCTGGCGTGTGTAATGCACCGAAACCACAGCTCCCTATCCACATCCAGGCCCCACAGACCTTTCCATGGTTACTCCGGAAGCTTCACATGCCCTGGCTCATACTGTGTTTTATCTCCATTTTCTTAACTCTCCCATAAACCTTACCAGGTTTAATCACCAGACTTATACTTCTATAATTCGACCATTCAATTCTCTCTCTCTCTCTCTCTCTCTCTCTCTCTCTCTCTCTCTCTCTCTCTCTCTCTCTCTCTCTCTCATCTTTATATATGGGTACTAGCCACCATAAAAGAAATTCTGCTAATCCTCAAGTTCCTCGCAGTCAAAACCACTATCATCTACCTCTCTTAAGAACTCAGCTACACTCCCATCCACACCTGCTGCTATGCCACATTCCATTAACCGCAAGGCTTTCACTACCTCCTCTCTTTTCAACAAACCATTTGCCATGACGTTCTCACTCCGCTTGTCACCTCGTCTCAGACACCCTACGGACTCTCCACCCTGTCATCTATGACTTTCATATATATATATATATATATATATATATATATATATATATATATATATATATATATATATATATATATATATATTCTTTTCATACATATTCGCCACTTTCCGCGTAAAGAAGGTAGCGTCAAGAATAGATGACTGGGTCTTAGAGGGAATAAATCCTCACTTGGCCCCCTTCTCTGTTCCTTCTTTTAGAAATGTAAAACAGGAGGGGAGGATTTCCAGCCCCCGCTCCCTCCCGTTTTAGTCGCCTTCTACGACACGCAGGGAATACGTGGGAGGTATTCTTTCTCCCCTATCCCTAGGGAAAACTGTAATATAATTTGATTTACTGTAACTATATATATATATATATATATATATATATATATATATATATATATATATATATATATATACATATATGTCTCCATGGTTGTTTAATTTGTTTATGGATGGGGTTGTTAGGGAGGTGAATGAAAGAGTTTTGGAAAGAGGGGCAAGTATGAAGTCTGTTGGGGATGAGAGAGCTTGGGAAGTGAGTCAGTTGTTGTTCGCTGATGATACAGCGCTGGTAGCTGATTCATGTGAGAAACTGCAGAAGCTGGTGACTGAGTTTGGTAAAGTGTGTGAAAGAAGAAAGTTAGGAGTAAATGTGAATAAGAGCAAGGTTATTAGGTACAGTAGGGTTGAGGGTCAAGTCAATTGGGAGGTGAGTTTGAATGGAGAAAAACTGGAGGAAGTGAAGTGTTTTAGATATCTGGGAGTGGATCTGGCAGCGGATGGAACCATGGAAGCGGAAGTGGATCATAGGGTGGGGGAGGGGGCGAAAATTCTGGGAGCCTTGAAGAATGTGTGGAAGTCGAGAACATTATCTCGGAAAGCAAAAATGGGTATGTTTGAAGGAATAGTGGTTCCAACAATGTTGTATGGTTGCGAGGCGTGGGCTATGGATAGAGTTGTGCGCAGGAGGATGGATGTGCTGGAAATGATATGTTTGAGGACAATGTGTGGTGTGAGGTGGTTTGATCGAGTGAGTAACGTAAGGGTAAGAGAGTTGTGTGGAAATAAAAAGAGCGTGGTTGAGAGAGCAGAAGAGGGTGTTTTGAAATGGTTTGGGCACATGGAGAGAATGAGTGAGGAAAGATTGACCAAGAGGATATATGTGTCGGAGGTGGAGGGAACGAGGAGAAGAGGGAGACCAAATTGGAGGTGGAAGATGGAGTGAAAAAGATTTTGTGTGATCGGGGCCTGAACATGCAGGAGGGTGAAAGGAGGGCAAGGAATAGAGTGAATTGGAGCGATGTGGTATACCGGGGTTGACGTGCTGTCGGTGGATTGAATCAGGGCATGTGAAGCGTCTGGGGTAAACCATGGAAAGCTGTGTAGGTATGTATATTTGCGTGTGTGGACGTATGTATATACATGTGTATGGGGGTGGGTTGGGCCATTTCTTTCGTCTGTTTCCTTGCGCTACCTCGCAAACGCGGGAGACAGCGACAAAGCAAAAAAAAAAAAAAAAATATATATATATATATATATATATATATATATATATATAATATATATATATGCATTACACATGACAGCTAAAGACTGAGTGTGAACGAATGTGGCCTTTGTTGTCTTTTCCTAGCGCTACCTCAGCGCGCGCGGGGGGGGAGGGGGTTGCCATTGCATGTGTGGCGGGGTGGCGACGGAATGGATGAAGGCAGCAAGTATGAATATGTAAATGTGTATATATGTTTATGTCTGTGTATGTATATGCATGTATACGTTGAAATGTATAGGTATGTATATGTGTGTGTGTGGTCGTTTATGTATATACATGTGTATGTAAGTGGGTTGGGCTATTCTTTCGTCTGTTTCCTTGCGCTACCTCGATAACGGGGGAGGGTGGACAGCGACTAAATATAACAAATATATATATATATATATATATATATATATATATATAGGTATGTATATTTTGCGTGTGTGGGCGTATGTATATACATGAGTATGGGGGTGGGTTGGGCCATTTCTTCGTCTGTTTCCTTGCGCTACCTCGCAAACACGGGAGACAGCGACAAAGCAAAAAAAAAAAAAAAAAAAGAAAAAAAAAAAAAATATATATATATATATATATATATATATATATATATATATATATATATATATATATATATATATATAGACTGTGATGAAGTCAACACCCCATATCAAAAGAGGACAACATCTTAAGCCCACAATGAGAACCTTCGTTCCATCAGGTAAGCAGCAGTGGCCGGGGGGGGGGGGGGGGGGGGGGGGGGGGGGTGAGACACGACCAGCAGGACATAAAAATAAGACTCGCGACATTAGAGGTGGCCCAGAGGTGTGCTCGAGCACCTCTTAACACTATTGCACACATGGTGTTGGAGGGCGAGGTACAGGTGGGTGGAGTGGGACGGATCCTCCTCCCTCCTCCCCCTCCAGCACGCACGGAGTTGGAGGGTGAGGTACAGGTAGGTGGAGTGGGACGGGTCCTCCTCCTCCTCCTTCCTCCTCCTTCCTCCTCCAGCATACAGGTGTTGGAGGGTGAGGTACCTCCTCCTTCCTCCTCCAGCATACAGGTGTTGGAAGGTGAGATACAGGTAGGTGGAGTGGGACAGGTCCTGCTCCAGCAGAAATACTGAACTTCCTTATGCCTGACTTCTGGCAGTCCTACCACACGATACTGGCTCACATGACCTTTGACCTGGCTGACCTAACCGGCTGATCTGGCCCGTGACTTGGCTGACCTGGACCCTGACCCTTTACTGAAAGCAGACACTGGTTAAACCAGACACTGGAGATAGCCTAGAACAATTACTGATCACACTAAACTTGACCCCCTCCGCTGGTCAGTGAGATCAAAAGGAACAGAATATACTGGTTTACGCCAACAACCAGAAGACATTTAATATACTCGTCCTTCTGTGCCACAGACTCAGAAGGCAAAGCAGGGCGACACAGCTACCTCGGGACAGCAGCAAGGAGAGGTTGTTTCCCCAGTAAGAGGTGTTTCTTACTTGGCATCATCACCAGCACACATACTCACCTGAAAGAAGAAAGAGAAAGAAATTAATACAGTGCTATATATCAACCTTGGGAAATTGATTTACATAATACAAAGACTTTCTTTTACGTTATTTAGTAAATATTTACATTGTAGCACCTACAGGTGTTGAAGACATATGAACATCTGGATACAAAATACACCAGATACGAACAGTGTGTGTGATCAACTTCCCATCTAACTTCCTGGGACAGTTAACCCGTCGCCCTACCACGAAAAATCCACCTCCTGTCTCTTTTGTTGTTTTTTTTTCCCCATTCTGTCCACTGTCTGATACAAGAAAAAATTTCCGTCATACCAGGGGGAAAAAAAAAGAGTCCCTGACACAGAAAATTCCCGTGGCTTTCATAGCGAACGTAAATGACGCGACAAAAGTTTTGCCCAGGTACAATGTTGGCTGTGCTGTCATGGGGTCATATCTGCTCTCTCTCTCTCTCTCTCTCTCTCTCTCTCTCTCTCTCTCTCTCTCTCTCTCTCTCTCTCTCTCTCTCTCTCCCCCACCCTAAGGCTTCCACCACCAAGGCTCCCACGCTGGGGGACTTTTAGAGGGAAGACCTGGGTGGCTGTCCGGGAATTCTTGGGGTACTCCCTGGGCGGAGCCCTTAGCGTCGTCACACACACACACACACACACACACACACACACACACACAGAGAGAGAGAGAGAGAGAGAGAGAGAGTAGAACTGTAGGTAGGAACAAGGCGGCTCCTTCGATGGACTGAAAATATACTACCTCAGTGGAAGGGAACACAGGACTCATGGTTCAGAGAAGCCTTCTCGAAGTTGGGTTGAGGTTACTACTGGCGTGCCGCAAGCTCCATTCCTGGGTCTATTGCTCTTCTTGATCATTGTGAATGACATGCCGGACGGACTGAACTCGTACCTGAATATGTTTGCGGATGATGCCGAGGCCACGAGGGTAAACGTTAGAAAAGCGAGGAGGAATGCATCAAGGTACAAGGGGACATCAACAAAAGCTCCGAAGATGGTTTGGTGATGTGTAAAGTCATCAGGATGGGACACAGGGACACAAGACCTCACTGTATCAAACCAAGAGCTACCAGATATGGAAGTCGTCCTCGATACACTGACCAAGAACTACCAGCCAGAAGGCGGGCAGGGGGGAGGTTTCGTCCTCCCCCTCACTCTCTGCTCTGATGTCTACCTGGCTATCTGATGTGGTCTTTTTTTTGGGGGGGTCTTGTAATTCGACAGCCCGGGTTGGGCTTAGGCAGCTGGGTTGGGTCGTTGGTCGACCAAGGTGTTGTTGGAGGCCGCAGCCTACGTTGACCCGACAGCCTGGTAGGGGGGAGGGAGTCGTCCTCGCCACACGACCCCTCCAGTAACCAGGTCAGGAGCTCCGGACTGAAGACACTGTCTTACATGATGAACAACACTCGCTGTCCACAGAACACCGCCTGGATCCCGTTTGTAAATGCATGTATGAGCACCTCATTTCCGACAGTGCCAAGCCACATATGTGCTTCATATGAAGCTAATACACTTAGCCATATAGCTATGTATGTATGTTTATATGTGGCGTCATACGTATACAATATATGGAGATAAATGTATATGAAAAATTGACAGGGATCGTTATATATTGTCTCCATATGTTTATATGAAGACGGCACTCCATCCTGAGCGACCACTCACGAAAGAGATCGGACGTCTTGCTGTGGATGCGACGGGAGGAGATCGGCAGCTCCGAACAGCCTGGTTGATCAGGGGCCAAGGAAGACGGGTCTGGTCAACAGATGAGCTACAGACGACCATATTACAGTGACATAGGAAGTTACAGTTAGAAGAATGGTCTATACTCAGTGGCAGACACTGGCACTAGTGGCAGACCCTGTGGCACAGACAATGGCACTACTGGCAGACCCTGTGGCACAGACAATGGCACTAGTGGCAGACCCTGTGGCACAGACAATGGTACCAGTGGCAGACCCTGTGGCACAGACAATGGCACTAGTGGTAGACCCTGTGGCACAGACAATGGTACTAGTGGCAGACCCTGTGGCACAGACAATGGCACTAGTGGCAGACCCTGTGGCACAGACAATGGCACTACTGGCAGACCCTGTGGCACAGACAATGGCACTACTGGCAGACCCTGTGGCACAGACAATGGCACTACTGGCAGACCCTGTGGCACAGACAATGGCACTAGTGGCAGACCCTGTGGCACAGACAATGGTACCAGTGGCAGACCCTGTGCCACAGACAATGGTAACAGTGGCAGACACTGTGGCAGAGTCTATGTCAACGGCCTCACTGGGCGGACACAGATCACTCCAGCCTGGACACAGGGAGTTGCCGGGGTGAGAGCTCTCACCTGGGCCGGTAGAGGCGAGGAGAGGTCGGGAGAGGCGGGAAGAGTTTGGGTGAAGTTGGGAGAGATCGGGAGAGGTTGAGTAAGGTGAGAGAAGTTCGGAAAGGGTAGGAAGGGACGGGGAGAGGCTGGGAGAGGCGGAGAGAATGTAGAGAGTACTGAAAGTCTTATGAGGTGCGACACACTAGTTAAAAGCTACAAGCCCGGAAAGGCTGGGAGAGTGAGAGAGAGGCTGGGAGAGTGTGGAAGCGGCTGAGAGAGTATGGATGAGGATGGGAGAGTGTGGAAGAAGCTGGGAGAGTGTGAAAGAAGCTGTAAGAATGTGGGAAAGGCTGGGAGAAGGTGGAAGGGTTGGGAGAGTGTGGAAAAGGCTGGGAGAGTGTGGAAGAGGCTGGAAAAGTGTGAGAGGGGCTGAGAGAGTGTGGAGGAGGCTGGGAGTGTGGAGGAGGCTGAGAGACTGTACGAAAGGCTGGGAGAATGAGAGAGAAGCTGAGAGACTGTGTGAGAGGCTGGGTGAGTGTGGAGGAGCTTGGAAGAGTGTGAGAGAGGCTGGGAGAGTGTAGAAGAGGATGAGAGAGTGTGGAAGAGGCAATGAAAGCGCAAAGAGGCTTACAGAGAGTGGGAGAGTATGGATAGGCTAGGAGATAAAAGAGTGGGAGAGGCTGGAACAGGACGGAAAGGGCGGGAGAGGACAGTGGGTCAGGGGAGGAGGGAACATGTTGGGAAGGAAAAGGAAAAGCCAAAGGAGGGTGGGAGAGGCGAGAAGAAGGCGGGGAGAGTGTAGCACAGGCCGGTAAAGTGTGAGAGGCTGGGAGAATGAGGGAGTGGCTGGAAGAATATGACAGAGGTGCTGAAAAACGCTGGAAGATTGGGAGAGGCTAGGAGAGGTTAGAGCAGGTCGAGAGGGGGCCGAGAGAGGTTGGGAGAGGCCGGGAGAGCCTGGAGTTGGGTTGGAAAACTCTTAAGACTTATGAGATGTTGGTGTAATGTAGATTTTGGGAGAGGCTGGGGGGAGTGTGGGAGAGGCTGGGGAGCGTGAAAGAGACGGCTGGGAAGTGTGTGAGAGGCTGGTGGGTGTGGGAGAGGCTGGGGGAGCGTGTGAGAGGCTGGGAAGTATGTGAGAGGCTGGGGAGCATGGGGAAGGCTGAAGGATCGTGGGAGAAGTTGGGGAGCGTGGGAGAAGCAGGGGGAGTGTGGGAGTGGCAAGGGAGTGTGGGAGTAGCTGGGGGAGCGTGGGAAAGGCTGGGGGAGTGTGGGAGAGGCTGGGAAGTGTGTGAGAGGCTGAAGGAGAGTGGGAGAGGCTAGAGGAGCGTGGGAGAGGCTAGGAAGTGTGTGAGAGGCTGGGGGAGCGTGGGAGAGGCTGGGAGAGCGTGGGAGTGGCTGTGAGAGCGTGGGAGTGGCTGGAAGGGCGTGGGAGTGGCTGGGGGAATATGAGAGAGGCTTGGGGAGTTTGGAAGAGGCTGGTTGAGCGAGGGAAAGGCTGTGAGAGTGTAGGAGAGGATGGAGGAGTGTGCAAAGATGGGGAAGAGTGGGAGGATGGGAGAATGTGGCAGAGGCCTAGAAGCAAGAGAGGCCGGGAGAGTATGGGAGCAACTGGAAAAGTACAAGAAAATCTGGGAGAGTAGGAGAGAGGGTGGGAGAGTGTAGCAGAGACTGAGGGGGTGTGGCAGAGGCTAGGAGTATGTAGCATAGGACACAGGTGGCTGGGAGAGCGTGGAAGAGGCTGAGGGAGCGTGAGAGAGGCCAGAAAAGTGAAGCAGAGGTTGGGAGAGTATAGAAGAGGCTGGGAGAGTAAGCAAGAGGCTGAGGAGTGCAGTAAGTGCTGTAAGAGTGTAAAAGACGCTGGGAGAGTGTGGGAGAGTTTGGAAGAATATGGGGGGGGGAGGCTGGGAGAGTATTATAGAAACTTGGAGGGTGTACCAAAGGCTGGGAGAGTGTGGGAGAGGATGTGAGAGGGTTGGAGAGGCTGGAAAAATGTGGGAGAGTATGATAGGGGCTTGGAGAGTGTAGGGGAGGCTGGGTGAGTGTGAGAGAAGGTAAGAGAAACGAGGGGTAATGAGCGAGGGAGGGTAGGCCCCCTAACTGGTGAGAGGGAGGGGAGAATGGAAGACATGAGGGAGGGAGAGGAAGGGGTTAGAACCGGGGAGGAGGAGGGTGGGGGGGGGAGACAATAGGGAAGTCAGGACAGAGAAGCGGTGACAGTATGGAGGGAGAGAGGAGAGGTGAGCGTACGGGATGAGAGGTGTGACAGCATGGGGTGAGAGAGAGAGGCGGGTGAGGATAGCACGGGGTGAGAGAGGGGCGGGTGAGAGCACGGGATGAAAGAGGGGCAGGTGAGAGCATGGGGTGAGAGAGGAGCAGGGAAGAGACAGTGGGTGAGGGAGGAGCACTGTGAGTACAGGATGAGAGGAGCGGCGAGAGTTCAGGGTGAGAGCGGAGCAGTGAGAGTACAGGGTGAGAGGAGAGCCGAGGAGAGAGAGAGAGAGAGAGAGAGAGAGAGAGAGAGAGAGAGAGAGAGAGAGAGAGAGAGAGAGAGAGCAGGGAGGTTGGAGCAGCGTGGCAGGAAGCTGAGGAAGCCAATCTGTGGTGATGTGTTTTATGGCGGTGGCGGGGCGTTGAGAGGGGCGGCGGGGCGTTGAGAGGGACGGTGGGGCGCTGAGAGGAGCGGCCAGACGCTGAGAAAGGGCGCTGAGGAGTACGGGGCGGTGACATTGCTTGAGGCAAGGCAGGGGAGGGCGGGTCGGGTGAGGGAGGAGGGAGGCGCCAGGGTTCAGTAGGAGAGCACAGCGAACTGCGACCCCCAGGCAGAGCCACACCACGGCACGCCACCACACCACACCATTCCTCATCCACCACACCACACCATTCCTCATCCACCACATCACACCATTCCTCATCCACCACACCACACCATTCCTCATCCACCACATCACACCATTCCTCATCCACCACACCACACCATTCCTCATCCACCACACCACACCATTCCTCATCCACCACACCACACCATTCCTCATCCACCACACCACACCATTCCTCATCCACCACACCACACCATTCCTCATCCACCACATCACACCATTCCTCATCCACCACACCACACCATTCCTCATCCACCACACCACACCATTCCTCATCCACCACACCACACCATTCCTCATCCACCACACCACACCATTCCTCATCCACCACACCACACCATTCCTCATCCACCACACCACACCATTCCTCATCCACCACACCACACCATTCCTCATCCACCACACCACACCATTCCTCATCCACCACACCACACCATTCCTCATCCACCACACCACACCATTCCTCGTCCACCACACCATCACCAGAAAGGGCAGCGGACAACTACCATATACGTAGGGCCAGGTTGTGATGGACGACTAACGCTTGTTAACATCAACAATCCAGCTGTTAAGAGTCAACATTAAGGGTTGTTGGGCGACAGACCCTCACCACAGGAGCTGACCCACCCCGGCTGTGGGGGGGTCAGGGACACAGTAGCTGACCCACCCCGGCTGTGGGGGGGTCAGGGACACAGTAGCTTACCCACCCCGGCTGTGGGGGGGGGTCAGGGACACAGTAGCTGACCCACCCCGGCTGTGGGGGGGGGTCAGGGACACAGTAGCTGACCCACCCCGGCTGTGGGGGGGTCAGGGACACAGTAGCTGACCCACCCCGGCTGTGGGGGGGTCAGGGACACAGTAGGTGACCCACCCCGGCTGTGGGGGGGTCAGGGACACAGTAGCTGACCCACCCCGGCTGTGGGGGGGTCAGGGACACAGTAGCTGACCCACCCCGGCTGTGGGGGGTCAGGGACACAGTAGCTGACCAACCCCGGCTGTGGGGGGGTCAGGGACACAGTAGCTGACCCACCCCGGCTGTGGGGGGTCAGGGACACAGTAGCTGACCCACCCCGGCTGTGGGGGGTCAGGGACACAGTAGCTGACCCACCCCGGCTGTGGGGGGGTCAGGGACACACCGGCACGACCCATGCTCGACTGTGGGGGTTCAGGGACAGACCTACATGACCCACCCTCGGCCGTGGACGGCTGGGACACACAGGCACGACCCACCCCCGGACACAAACGCACGACCCACCCCAGGTCGTGGTGGGTTGGGAGATATCGGCACGACCCACCCTCGGTCGAGATGGGTTGCGAGACACCGACACGACCCATCTCCGGTCATGGTGGGTTGGGTGACACCGGGACAACCCACCCCCGGTCGTGGTGAGTTGGGAGACACCGACACGACCCACCCCCGGTCGTGGTGGGTTAGGAGACACCGACACGACCCACCCCAGGTCGTGGTGGGTTGGGAGACAACGACACGACCCACCCTCCCGGTCGTGGTGGGTTGGGAGACACCGACACGACCCACCCCCGTTCGTGGTGGGTTAGGAGACACCGACACGACCCACCCCCGGTCGTGGTGGGTTAGGAGACACAGGGACGACCCATCCCAGGTCGTGGTGGGTTGGGAGACAACGACACGACCCACCCCAGGTCGTGGTCAAACATTAATTCACTAAAGCCGGGTATCAGACGAGGGAAGAGTGGTGTACCGTCTTCTTGTGGACCCTCGACACACACTGGGGAGACTTCCGTCCTTCTCCCCCTCCCACGACGTATTTGAATGGCCCTTGGAACGCACTGGGGAGGCAAAGGAAGTCACTAGGGAGCCCTGGGGAGAGACAAGGTTGGCCTGGGGGAGACACAGGCGAGCCCTGGACAGTCCCACTGGATCATCATCAGATGTCTCCCCACTGTCATGTCCCACTGGATCATCATCAGATGTCTCCCCACTGCCATGTCCCACTGGATCATCATCAGATGTCTCCCCACTGCCATGTCCCACTGGATCATCATCAGATGTCTCCCCAGTCATGTCCCACTGGATCATCATCAGACGTCTTCCCATTGTCATGTCCCACTGGATCATCATCAGATGTCTCCCCACTGCCATGTCCCACTGGATCATCATCAGATGTCTCCCCAGTCATGTCCCACTAGATCATCATCAGATGTCTCCCCACTGTCATGTCCCACTGGATCATCATCAGATGTCTCCCCAGTCATGTCCCACTGGATCATCATCAGATGTCTCCCCAGTCATGTCCCACTGGATCATCATCAGATGTCTCCCCAGTCATGTCCCAGTGGATCATCATCAGATGTCTCCCCAGTCATGTCCCACTGGATCATCATCAGATGTCTCCCCACTGTCATGTCCCACTGGATCATCATCAGATGTCTCCCCACTGTCATGTCCCACTGGATCATCATCAGATGTCTCCCCACTGTCATGTCCCACTGGATCATCATCAGATGTCTCCCCAGTCATGTCCCACTGGATCATCATCAGATGTCTCCCCAGTCATGTCCCAGTGGATCATCATCAGATGTCTCCCCAGTCATGTCCCACTGGATCATCATCAGATGTCTCCCCACTGTCATGTCCCACTGGATCATCATCAGATGTCTCCCCACTGTCATGTCCCACTGGATCATCATCAGATGTCTCCCCAATGTCATGTCCCACTGGATCATCATCAGATGTCTCCCCAGTCATGTCCCACTGGATCATCATCAGATGTCTCCCCACTGCCATGTCCCACTGGATCATCATCAGATGTCTCCCCAGTCATGTCCCACTGGATCATCATCAGATGTCTCCCCACTGTCATGTCCCACTGGATCATCATCAGATGTCTCCCCACTGTCATGTCCCACTGGATCATCATCAGATGTCTCCCCACTGTCATGTCCCACTGGATCATCATCAGATGTCTCCCCACTGTCATGTCCCACTGGATCATCATCAGATGTCTCCCCACTGTCATGTCCCACTGGATCATCATCAGATGTCTCCCCACTGTCATGTCCCACTGGATCATCATCAGATGTCTCCCCACTGTCATGTCCCACTGGATCATCATCAGATGTCTCCCCACTGTCATGTCCCACTGGATCATCATCAGATGTCTCCCCACTGTCATGTCCCAGTGGATCATCATCAGATGTCTCCCCACTGTCATGTCCCAGTGGATCATCATCAGATGTCTCCCCACTGTCATGTCCCAGTGGATCATCATCACAGTTTCCCAGATTCACAGTCTCCCACGAGGCCTAATGAGGTCCCCAGTGAGTCCCCTTGAGAATCCCGGCAGGTCCGTACAGATGAGTCCCCGCCAAGGTCGCCACCAAGGACTTCTCTTCAGAACCACGGCAAGTAGTCCCCGCCAGGTCCCCTAACCAGAGGGACTCCGCGATGGAGTCCCCAGTCACGCCTACTATTAGCGCCGTACAGATCCCCAGCAGTTCCCGCTTTGTCTCTTAAAAAGTCCCCGCTGAGTCCCCCAGGGGTCGTGACTATATCCAATACGGGGTAGTCCTACAGCTCTCCTCCCCTCTTTCCCCCTGGAGTCCCCATGAGGGAGACAAGAGATGCCAGGGAGCAGCGCCACAACTCAAGCTCCCCGACCTTTGTGGCAGTGTGTCATCCCCCTTAGGGAGGAGGGAAGGGGTTGTAGGGAGCGTGGGTGGGTGGGGGTGTGTATGTACCAGTGGTGGTGGTTCCCCCCCTCCCCTCCCCCCCTTACGTCTCCAGTGGGGGAGGGAGGGAGGGAGGGAGGGCGTAGACCGATGTCTTGGTGAGGGAGGGAGGGAGGGAGGGCGACCCCGGGATCCTTCCAAAGGACGACACAGTCTCGTGTCCACGACAACGAACTCACAGGTCATCAGACCTGCGCTTGTGGGGTCTGTTGCACTCTGACCACGCACTCGAGGAGTATGAGCCTAAGGCACCTCATACTATAAGACCCCTCACAGACCATCGGATGAAGCGAAGACCACTGGACCAAAGAGACCCTCCCTCCCAGTGCACTCGTGATTATAATACAGTAACCCACTCCACATCTGTTGTCATACAGTAACCCACTCCACATCTGTTGTCATACAGTAACCCACTCCACATCTGTTGTCATACAGTAACCCACTCCACATCTGTTGTCATACAGTAACCCACTCCACATCTGTTGTCATACAGTAACCCACTCCACATCTGTTGTCATGAACGGGTCATGAGAGATGGCGCCTCGTATAAGACATAAGCCTTCAAGATGGCGCCTTCTATAAGACTCAGGTGTTCAATTAATGACACCCTCACGTCACCATTACGTCTGAGGGATGGGTCAGCGTCTCGAGGTGATGGGGTCGGACTGATGGGCAGTTGATGTGTGGCCAGAACTCCATCAACCACTGCCCCCCCCACCCCTCCTCCTACATGTTCTCTCTGGGCAGAAAGTGTTAGTAAATGATTTATTTTTTCTTCGTTATTAACTAGCTTTATTAATAACTTAGTTATTAATCAACTTTATATAAAGGTCTTAATCAATTATGCATTATCCTAATTTACAAATTATTATCTACTGATAATTGTATAATCTTTATCTATCTCATTGTATTATTGGCTAACTGTAACTGTGATGATAATCAATTTATGATCTAAATCAATCTTCTGGAATATTCTTTCTATCATTCTAAAAAAAAAAATAGAAAATAAAAACGTTTATGTAAACATTTCCCTTCGAGTGGTTTCAGTGGTATGTGAACCGCGTTTTCTTTTCATGACAACAGAGAACTCTTTCTCTACGCCCATCAGCCCCTCCCCCCTCCCCCCCCTAACCGGTAACACCTCTCTTCAATCATCTTTTCCCGTCTGGCATGATGTTCCTCTCTCTCTCTCTCTCTCTCTCTCTCTCTCTCTCTCTCTCTCTCTCTCTTACAGGTATCACTTGGGCCGATGGTTCCGTGCGATGTCTACCTGTGTGCACTTCACACCTGCGGTACGCGTCTGGCTATTGCTTCCAACAGTTTGTGTGTGTGTGTGTGTGTGTGTGTGTGTGTGTGTGTATGTGTGTGTGTGTGTGTGGAGACCAGTTACACGAGGATGGACCGTTATGAGACTTCATTTCATTCCTTATCTGAAACAGCCAAACTCGGGAACAGCGAGGTTGTAGAAATCTCTTGCTTCGTTCCTCATTCCACCGTCCTGTAACTTTTCCACCCTCATATCTAATCCACGTTGTTTAGCGAATATCTTCCAATCTTCATTCGTTGATGGGCATCACTGGGGCGTGTTTTCGCCAGGGCCGTGTCCCGTAAAAATCAAAATAGGCCGTTAGCTAGTTAAACAGCTAGCTCGTTGGCCCATTAACGTGGATGTTTTGTTAGTCTACCCGTTACGTAATCTGCTAGGTAATTAGCAAGGTAATTAGCAAGGTAATTAGCTCGTAAAAGGGCGCGTTAATTACAGAAGGGAGACAGCAGGGTAGGTCCAGCTTATAAGTCTTTAGACTGTCTGGTATTCCTCACGCTAGAGTTATCATCCAGCGTGAGGCTTATGACCACCTCACGCTAGAGTTATCATCCAGCGTGAGGCTTATGACCACCTCACGCTAGAGTTATCATCCAGCGTGAGGCTTATGACCACCTCACGCTAGAGTTATCATCCACCGTGAGGCTTATGACCACCTCACGCTAGAGTTATCATCCAGAGTGAGGCTTATGACCACCTCACGCTAGAGTTATCATCCAGCGTGAGGCTTATGACCACCTCACGCTAGAGTTATCATCCAGCGTGAGGCTTATGACCACCTCACGCTAGAGTTATCATCCAGCGTATGACCACCTCACGCTAGAGTTATCATCCAGCGTGAGGCTTATGACCACCTCACGCTAGAGTTATCATCCAGCGTGAGGCTTATGACCACCTCACGCTAGAGTTATCATCCAGCGTGAGGCTTATGACCACCTCACGCTAGAGTTTCATCCAGCGTGAGCTTTTGACCACCTCACGCTAGAGTTATCATCCAGCGTGAGGCCTTATGACCACCTCACGCTAGAGTTATCATCCAGCGTGAGCCTTATGACCACCTCACGCTAGAGTTATCATCCAGCGTGAGCCTTATGACCACCTCACGCTAGAGTTATCATCCAGCGTGAGGCTTATGACCACCTCACGCTAGAGTTATCATCCAGCGTGAGGCTTATGACCACCTCACGCTAGAGTTATCATCCAGCGTGAGGCTTATGACCACCTCACGCTAGAGTTATCATCCAGCGTGAGGCTTATGACCACCTCACGCTAGAGTTATCATCCAGAGTGAGCCTTATGACCACCTCACGCTAGAGTTATCATCCAGCGTGAGGCTTATGACCACCTCACGCTAGAGTTATCATCCAGCGTGAGGCTTATGACAACCTCACGCTAGAGTTATCATCCAGAGTGAGGCTTATGACCACCTCACGCTAGAGTTATCATCCAGCGTGAGGCTTATGACCACCTCACGCTAGAGTTATCATCCAGCGTGAGGCTTATGACCACCTCACGCTAGAGTTATCATCCAGCGTGAGGCTTATGACCACCTCACGCTAGAGTTATCATCCAGCGTGAGCCTTATGACCACCTCACGCTAGAGTTATCATCCAGCGTGAGCCTTATGACCACCTCACGCTAGAGTTATCATCCAGCGTGAGGCTTATGACCACCTCACGCTAGAGTTATCATCCAGCGTGAGGCTTATGACCACCTCACGCTAGAGTTATCATCCAGCGTGAGGCTTATGACCACCTCACGCTAGAGTTATCATCCAGCGTGAGGCTTATGACCACCTCACGCTAGAGTTATCATCCAGCGTGAGGCTTATGACCACCTCACGCTAGAGTTATCATCCAGCGTGAGCCTTATGACCACCTCACGCTAGAGTTATCATCCAGCGTGAGGCTTATGACCACCTCACGCTAGAGTTATCATCCAGCGTGAGGCTTATGACCACCTCACGCTAGAGTTATCATCCAGCGTGAGGCTTATGACCACCTAACGCTAGAGTTATCATCCAGAGTGAGGCTTATGACCACCTCACGCTAGAGTTATCATCCAGCGTGAGGCTTATGACCACCTAACGCTAGAGTTATCATCCAGCGTGAGGCTTATGACCACCTCACGCTAGAGTTATCATCCAGCGTGAGGCTTATGACCACCTCACGCTAGAGTTATCATCCAGCGTGAGGCTTATGACCACCTCACGCTAGAGTTATCATCCAGCGTGAGGCTTATGACCACCTCACGCTAGAGTTATCATCCAGCGTGAGGCTTATGACCACCTCACGCTAGAGTTATCATCCAGCGTGAGGCTTATGACCACCTCACGCTAGAGTTATCATCCAGCGTGAGGCTTATGACCACCTCACGCTAGAGTTATCATCCAGCGTGAGGCTTATGACCACCTCACGCTAGAGTTATCATCCAGCGTGAGGCTTATGACCACCTCACGCTAGAGTTATCATCCAGCGTGAGGCTTATGACCACCTCACGCTAGAGTTATCATCCAGCGTGAGGCTTATGACCACCTCACGCTAGAGTTATCATCCAGCGTGAGGCTTATGACCACCTCACGCTAGAGTTATCATCCAGCGTGAGGCTTATGACCACCTCACGCTAGAGTTATCATCCAGCGTGAGCCTTATGACCACCTCACGCTAGAGTTATCATCCAGCGTGAGGCTTATGACCACCTCACGCTAGAGTTATCATCCAGCGTGAGCCTTATGACCACCTCACGCTAGAGTTATCATCCAGCGTGAGGCTTATGACCACCTCACGCTATAGTTATCATCCAGCGTGAGCCTTATGACCACCTCACGCTAGAGTTATCATCCAGCGTGAGCCTTATGACCACCTCACGCTAGAGTTATCATCCAGCGTGAGCCTTATGACCACCTCACGCTATAGTTATCATCCAGCGTGAGCCTTATGACCACCTCACGCTAGAGTTATCATCCAGCGTGAGGCTTATGACCACCTCACGCTAGAGTTATCATCCAGCGTGAGGCTTATGACCACCTCACGCTAGAGTTATCATCCAGCGTGAGGCTTATGACCACCTGACTCTCGCTTGTTCAGATCTTGGACATGCAGGAGAACCGCGCTGCCTCGTTCCCATCCATCACATGCTCACGCAAGCAGGCTGAGGTCACCACAAGCAGGCTAAGGTCACCACAAGCAGGCTAAGAACATCACAGGCAGGCTAAAGTCACTACAAGCAGGATAAGGTCACCACAAGCAGGCTAAGGTCACCACAAGCAGGCTAAGGTCATCACAAGCAGGCTAAGGTCACCACAAGCAGGCTAAGGTCATCACAAGCAGGCTAAGGTCACCACAAGCAGGCTAAGGTCACCACAAGCAGGCTAAGGTCATCACAAGCAGGCTAAGGTCACCACAAGCAGGCTAAGGGCACCCATAGCAGGATACGGTCACGGTCTAACCTGTGCCTACTGGCATCACCCTGCTTCTACTGTGACCTCCCCGCTTCTACTGTGACCTCCCTGCTTCTACTGTGACCTCCCTGCTTCTACTGTGACCTCCCTGTTTCTGCTGGGACCTCCTTGTTTCTGCCGTGATCTCCTTGCTTCTACTGTGACCTCCCTGCTTCTACTGTGACCTCCCTGCTTCTACTGTGACCTCCCTGCTTCTACTGTGACCTCCCTGCTTCTGCTGTGACCTCCTTGCTTCTGCTGGGAGCATTCTTTTGACTTTCAGTGCTTTTACGGAAGAATCTGTTGGGACCACTGGGGTTTTATCGGCACCAGAGTGCTCTGGTCTTCCAGGAGCTTGAGAGATCTCGTTTCCAGGCGCTAGAGGGCTAGGGTCTTCCAGGCGCTAAAAAGCTCGAGTCTTCCAGGCGCTAAGAAGCTTGAGTCTTCCAGGCGCCAAAGAGCTTGGGTCTTCCAGGCGCTAGAGAGCTTGAGTCTTCCAGGCGCTAAAGAGCTTGGGTCTTCCAGGCGCCAAAGAGCTTGGGTCTTTCAGGTGCTAAAGAGCTAGGGTCTTCCAGGCGCTAGAGAGACTGAGTCTTCCAGGCGCTAGAGAGCTAGGGTCTTCCAAGCACTAAAGAGCTTGGGTCTTGCAGGCGCTAGAGATCCCTGGTCTTCCAGTAACTCGAGAGCTTTGGTCATCTAGGCACTAAATAGCTTGGGGTCTTCCAGGCACTGGAGAGTTGGGATCTCCCAGTCACGAAGCGGCTCGGGTCTTCCAGGCCGCTAGAGAGCTGGAACATTCCTGGCCACTAGAGAACTAAGACATGGAGGGACGTGAGGAGGATATAGACAAGGCTGACGAGGAAAGAATCTTACAGAACCAGCCAGAGAGGTCAACATCCATCACAGGACTTAATAATGTGGCTCTTGTAGCCTGGACGGCGCAAGGGATAGCACAATGCTTGCGTGCAGGGAACAGGAGGGTGGACATGGAGGGCAGGGAGGGAGGGTCAATACTGGGTCAGGGAGGGACACTACTGCTGGGGGTAGAGGGTTGTGGAGGGGTGAGCTGTGGCCGCGGAGGCGAGGTTGAGGTCGAAGACTCCGCGTCCTGACGGGAACTTGGTTGTAGCCAAATAATGAAATATCGATATGTAACCTTTGCCTTCTTTCCTTCCCTCTGCTCACCCCTTCCTCTCCCTACCTCTATCCCCGACGCCACCTCTACCTCTCTCTCTCTCCCACGCCACCTCTACAACCCCTCCTCGGCCACACATCTGTCCCACCCAGGTCAGTCCCCTCGTATTTGTTACCTACACACCTGAAGCATCACATGAACCCACCCTGCTCCTCACTTCCAGGCACTTCCACCCATCCTCTGACCTCGCACGCACTGTCCACCAAACTGTTCTTACCTGAAACCACGCAGTGGTCCACTTGGCCCACTGGTTCCCCTTGACAACACCCGGCTCCAGGGCACCGTACACTCTATCGCTTGTGTCACCACTGACAACAACCCTCCAGAACTGGACCACGGCCAACCACGTCACCATCAACCAAACCCAGACCGTAGTCCTGCTCGGCAGCCTCGCTTCCAACCGCGTCTCATTCCCCCCTCCTCCTCCTCCAGGCTGTTCAGTCCACTGAGCTTCTTGGTATAAATCTGGATGATAAACTAAGCCGGAAGGGGCACGCCAGAACCATCATCAGATCCTCCATTTATCGTCTCCAGACCACTCTGGGTCCCTGCACCCCCTTGGGGCCACCTGTCACCCTCTTATGTTGATGTATTGCACCCACTGTACGCCCTGTAATTGCCACCCCGTTCCCCTAGCCATGTACCCTTTTTATCATTGCTATGGCTGAAACGTTCGGTCTGTATATATGTAGCCACATAATTACTTGGTATTAAATTACTTAATGCCCTGAGGCTGAAGCCAGAAAAATCTATTCAAATTTCATTTTTCCCAACGTACTTTTACTATCCCCCATTTGGGCTTCCTCTTCATCCACTGTGTGACTCGAAAAGGTGCAGAAGAGGACATGAAATATCACTTTCTTGAACCACATGAGGAGAGGCGCTTAGAACACAGGTTCTCTCGACTATCCCCAAGCATCACCTCTGCTTAACCCAAGAGTTCGGGATAAAGTGCCTGCACGATCCTCGCCTCCAACACCTCCTGCCACCAGAGATCCCCACGTCCCACAGCTGCAGTTCTACAGCACAAATGCATCGAACCCATTCAAGTTCATGCAGACCGCCATCCAAGCCACTTTGAACAGCATCAGTAATGGGTAGACTGCTCTTTAACCTCCTGTTTTGTCAAAGAAAACTTGAAATTCACGCCTCTTTATATCCCACGGTTTACTTCTATATGTATTTTCTCTATATATTCTCTGCCTCTGGATTCAGTCACTTAAAAAACGGGATAAACCACCATTCTTCTTCTTCTTCGTCTTCCTCTCCTTCTTCTTCTTCTTGCTCTCCTTCTTGTTCTTTCTCTTCTCCTTCTTCTTCTTCTTCTTCTTCTTCTTCTTCTTCTTCTCCTTCTTCTTGGTGTGTGTGTGTGTGGGGGGGGGGGGTACAAAAAAAAGCCTTCCCATGATACAAAAGCCCCACCTAATAAAAACACAAAAACAACTTTGTAAACTACAACATGAGTTATTCTATGGGTATATTCATTATCTACAAGGAGCGGCCCTGAGTCTTCTTTGCAACGCTCAGTAAATGTTCTGACGAGTCTACTTCATCTGTTACTTTCGCTCACATATCTTTTTTTTTTTGTACGAAATGTTCCAAAATAACAAGCAAGAACAAACAGTTGACCCATGTCAAGTCCGGATCTCCCTCGATTTACTTCATCTTTCTAAATTCTGGAGATGCTCAAAGGAAAGATATAAACAAAAAAATATATATCTAACTACAGTCACGTACCGTGGGACAATTTCTAGTTTGCCTTTCTAAGATATTTTTCTTTTCAACAGAACCCAGTATGGCCTGGACAAATGCATGACGCCAATCATGGCCTCTCTTGGTTGTTAAGCAAAAAATTGTGTGCGAGAGGAAAGAGCAATGCAGGAGAGATTGATCCGACCTCCTCACGTGAATGAGGGAAAGACGGAAGAAGGAAGAGATCTCCAGGTTACAGAATGAGGGAAAGATGGAGGAAGGAAGAGAACTCCAGCTTACAGGACGAGGGAAAGATGGAGGAAGGAAGAGATCTCTAGGTTACAGGATGAGGGAAAGATGGAGGAAGGAAGAGATCTCTAGGTTACAGAATGAGGGAAAGATGGAGGAAGGAAGAGAACTCCAGCTTACAGAATGAGGGAAAGATGGAGGAAGGAAGAGATCTCTAGGTTACAGGATGATGGAAAGATGGAGGAAGGAAGAGATCTCTAGGTTACAGAATGAGGGAAAGATGGAGGAAGGAAGAGAACTCCAGCTTACAGGATGAGGGAAAGATGGAGGATGGAAGAGAACTCCAGGTTACAGGATGAGGGAAAGATGGAGGAAGGAAGAGAACTCCAGGTTACAGGATGAGGGAAAGATGGAGGAAGGAAGAGAACTCCAGGTTACAGGATGAGGGAAAGACGAAGGAAGGAAGAGAACTCCACAGTTTTGTTGAACAAGAAAAGAAGGTATCATTACGGTTCATGCTCGTGTGGTTGGTCTGCTTCACAGAAACTATGGAAGCAGCAGCCAGTCGTGTGTCAGGGGTCAAGGTGTTTGTGGGAGTGTGGGAAACACGCCAACGTCTCACAAGAAGAGTGACTGAAGTAGTCCCTTAAAGAACACAAGGAGGTAAACAACACCATGACGAATACAGAAGAATGAGTGATGAGAATTAATAGCAGGAGGGATACAGTAGATGCTTCTGGTTCCTACTCTGGCGACGTGAAGTGTGGAAGAAGAGACAATCTTGATATGTGACCTGAGGGAAATGAGAGACCCCCCCCCCCCTTCTGTGATCACAGAAAAGCTGCCCTGAAAAGTAATAATAACTGCAGCACCAATAAAACATCCTCAGCCTTGGGAAAGTTCATTGTGGGGTTTCTATGATAGAAAATGGGAGGTGATTGTGCATAAAACGTTCAAGTCATTGCAAGGTTGACTTGGGGTGTTCTGAAACTTGATGGTCGGAAATGAGAGGAATTCAAACAGATGTAGGTAGAAATTTTTGCACATTTTGAAGTTAAACAGGTTACAGGTTCTCTGCTTCGAGATGCTGCTGAGTCCAAATTCAATGAACATATATGTTCAGTGCGAGAAAAAGAACGGGGTATCGGAGCGAGGATAAGGGAGTGTACGAGGTGAAGGATGGAGAGTAAAATCGACCAAGAGTCAATAGGGTTTAAAGCTGAAAAAAAAGTAATTTATGGAGAGGAGAAAAAGAGTAAGCTAAGAGGACCTTGCAGGGCATCACTGCTGACAGGAGAAGAGCGAGAAGCTGTTCCTCAACGATCACCGCGATGGAACGACTAAAGAGGAACGACTTACGGAACAGAGAGACACGGAGAAGCCAAAGAAAGGAGGCCAACTGCCTCGACAAAGATTTACGAAAATCCAAAGCAGAGGAGGACCAGAGGCGACTCTCACAGGCAAGATACCCAGCAGACACTGCACTACGGCAGCCGTACTGGTGATGTGGAGGACAGGAATGAGATTCCGTGTGAAGAAAATAATAATGAGAGTCAAGGAGAGTTTCGCTGGCTTTTAAGATAGTTAGCAACAGTTAGCAAGGGTTGAACAGTCTCCTTTCGTAGGGGATGGGCTGCACCAAGGCATACTTCCAAGAGGAAGGGGAGTTTTAAGCATGTCATTCATATCTTCGTGTCAAAAAATCATCTTAAGAGAAAATTCTTGCAAAAAAAATATGTAGTAAAGTCATCAATAGTTCGAAAACTAAATGCTGAAATGAATTTGTGACTTACGGTAAGATAAATGAAAACCCCAACTCATCTTCATCTTTATTCCAAACCGCAATAATTCTCACGATCTCCTATATATATATATATATATATATATATATATATATATATATATATATATATATATATATATATAAGTTACTGAAGCATTTCTGGCAGTATAAATGAATTTCCAGTCCATTAATTTTTCACTTGTTACTTGGTCACGAAAAACAATGAGTCTGACATATTCGTGAGGTCCTCTATGTTGTTACAATGTCTGGTGGGTCAGGAGGCTTGGCATGGGTGTGTACAATGCCCTGAATATCCTGTAACCTGGCGGGGAAAAATATATGAGATGTATTACAGGATTTGCCTCAACGTTCTCGAGAAAGCGAAACTTTAGACTCGTTACCGCTAAACTTATTTTGTCCAGTTTTCTTGACCGGCCCGTTTTCTCTCGCGCGGTTTTGTGTGTGTGTGTGTGTGTGTGTGTGTGTGTGTGTGTGTGTGTGTGTGTGTTTATTTTGGTTAATCTGTCGAGGTTTATCTCTCACCGTGATAACACTAGCGTCACGCCAACTACCTTATCGCTAGTTAAGGCTAGTCGCCCACCCGCTGGGTTGGTGACCTCACCCTTGAGCACTGCCAGGTGTCGCCAGATGTGGCGGTAATAACAGGGGCGAAGCCCCGTCTATAGTATGTATTAACTGTGTGGCAGGCGAAGTTAATATTTCAAATTTCAAATCTCTCTCTCTCTCTCTCTCTCTCTCTCTCTCTCTCTCTCTCTCTCTCTCTCTCTCTCTCTCTCATACTTGTTCGCCTTTTCCTGCGTTAGTGTGCTAGCGCCAGGAAAATAAACAAAGAAGACCGCATTCGGCTACTTCCATTCTCTAGCTGTCATGTGTAATGCACCGAAACCACAGCTCCCTATCCACATCCAGGTCCCATAGACCTTTCCATTATTTTCACGGCCACTGCACATGCCCTGGTTCAGTCCACTGACAGCGTGTCATATATATATATATATATATATATATATATATATATATATATATATATATATATATATATATATATATATATATATTATACTTTATCGCTGTCTCCCGCGTTAGGCTCCACTCTAGGACAAAAGTCCACATTAAGGCCGGGCCTTAATTGAAAGATAAAGAGGTTAATGAAAGGGAAAGAGACAAAGAAAAGTACTTACGAGTTTTGAAAGAAGTGGAAAGCCTTTTAAAATGTGCCAGATCATATCTATTGGGAGAGACATGAATGAGTAGAGAGTTCCAAGTGTTTGAGATGTAGAAAAAGAAACAGTTATCAAAACGGCCCACCCTTGAGTTGCTGATGGCCACACAGTAATATTGCGTGGTCTAGCTAGTGGTGGGGGCACACAAGCAGCCAGCTCTTGGGAGCAAAACCAAAGTAATACCTATAGAAGTGGGAGAGTGAACCAACATTGCAGCGTGTGAACAGGTGAGTCTGGAGTTTTGAAGTTGGCAATGGAGAGTTCATAAGGCGGACCGCTTTGGACTCAACTGTGTGAAGTAAGGATGCAGAGCTTGACCCACCCCAGATGTGAGAGCAGTACTCCGTACAAGGATGAACCCCTTGTATCAACGGAACAACTGTTGAAAAGAAATTTCGACATTTATACAGGACACCCACTTTCTTCTTAAGAGGCAAACTGCCTGAAGGTGGAAAACACCTTGTTCATATACATACATACATATATACATACATACATACATACAAACATACATACACACATCATAAATACATATAACACCAAGGTGAGCCCCCCTTCCCTCCCACACACACACACACATATTGAGAGGTTGGAAATCATCAATTTATCCACCATGGAAGAGAAAGGAGTAACGGGTGACCTGATCACAACCTTTAAAGTTTTCAAACCGAAGCGGACAGCAGTGTGGACAGGCCTCCGAAACTTGCAAAGACACAACAAACACGCAACAAAGACAACACATACACAACAATGACACAACAAACACGCAACAAAGACAGCAAATACACAACAATGACACAACAAACACGGAACAAAGACAACACATACACAACAATGACACAACAAACACACAACAAAGACAACACATACACAACAATGACACAACAAACACGCAACAAAGACAACAAATACACAACAATGACACAACAAACACGCAACAAAGACAACAAATACACAACAATGACACAACAAACACGCAACAAAGACAACAAATACACAACAATGACACAACAAACACGCAACAAAGACAACAAATACACAACAATGACACAACAAACACGCAACAAAGACACAACAAAGACACAACAAAGACCATAATAACTTGAAGCAAGATAGCCATTCCACAGTATCAGAGTCGTAGGTGGATGAGACGATGGATGTGGATGACATCCACAAGTTTGAATAGTCGTATGATGGTAAAGTTGCGGGATGGGGGCCCCCACGAGTGTACAACTCCCTCCCTGTACCGTCAAAATGAGTAATTATAAACGAATGATTACATGTCAGCCAACCTTACAGTCCCAACACCAGCAGGGGCGGGGCCCACACCAGCAGGGGCGGGGCCCACACCGGCAGGGGTGGGGCCTACACCAGCAGGGTGGGACCCACACTAGCAGGGGTGGGGCCCACACCGGCAGGGGCGGGGCCCACACCGGCAGGGGTGGGGCCTACACCGGCAGGGGCGGGGCCAACACTAGCAGAGTTGGGGCCCACACCAGCAGAGTTGGGGCCCACACCAGCAGGGGTGGGGCACACACAAGCAGGGGTGGGGCACACACAAGCAGGGGTGGGGCCCACACCAGCAGAGGTGGGGCCCACAAGGGGATGGGCCTACCCCAGCAGGCGTGGGGCCCACACCAACCGGGGTGGGGCCCACACCAGCAGAGGCGTGGCCCACAAGGGGTGGGGCCCACCCCAGCAGACGTGGGGCCCACACCAACCGGGGTGGGGCCCACACCAGCAGGGTGGAACCCACAAGGGGTGGGGCCCACACCAACCGGGGTGGGGCCCACACCAGCAGGGGTGGGGCCCACAAGGGGTGGGGCCCACACGCCGTAATAAAGGTAATGACCCTCAGGGCGTCCGTTCCGGTGATTAGCGCCGCTCTGGTGGCCGGGGAGTGAACCGGCTGGGGACTCCCTGCTGCACACACCAACACACTAACACACTAACATATGTACACGATACATCAGCCACTCCATACAACCATAACTCACCCATATTCATATTTCTTCACCCCCTCCTCTCATGAAACCCACTCACCCACCCTGAAACTCCCACCCCAATACACCCCAATGCACGACAAATACACCCCAACTCAGTTACCTCCCCACCCCAGCACACCCCCAACCACTCTAACCCCATACACGTACTCCCCATACATTCTACCACGTTCCCTTCGCCCCTACACACACACACACACACACCACCCATACATTCTACCACGTTCCCTTCGCCCCTACACACACACACACACACCCCACCCATACATTCTACCACGTTCCCTTCGCCCCTACACACACACACACACCTCATACATTTCCTACCCAGACACTTCCAACCTCACAACCCCCTACCTCGATACACACCTTACCCAGTTCATCGTACCCCCATACACACACCCCCCCCAGACACACCCATCCTGACAGCACCCCCTGAGTCTCCCCTTCCCCAGACACCCCCTCCCCTGACAACACTCCCCTTCCCTCCCTATTGACAACAAGCATCAAGCGTCCGGTACACTCAATACAGTGCCATACCAACCTTTGGAATAAAACCGTTTTCCCTCCTATCTTCTATGAGAGTCTCGCCCTACGTAACCTGTGTGGCTGAGGCCCAACACTGGTGGAATAGACTAGCTGGTAGTGTTGTTGTCACTGTTGTTAGTATTCTTGCTGTTACTTGTTAACAGTACCGTTGTTGTCACTGTTACTTGTTAACAGTACCGTTGTTGTCACTGCTACTTGTTAACAGTACCGTTGTTGTCACTGTTACTTGTTAACAGTACCGTTGTTGTCACTGTTACTTGTTAACAGCACTGTTATTGTCACTGTTACTTGTTAACAGTACCGTTGTTGTCACTGTTACTTGTTAACAGTACCGTTGTTGTCACTGTTACTTGTTAACAGCACTGTTATTGTCACTGTTACTTGTTAACAGTACCGTTGTTGTCACTGTTACTTGTTAACAGTACCGTTGTTGTCACTGTTACTTGTTAACAGTACCGTTGTTGTCACTGTTACTTGTTAACAATACTGTTGTTGTCACTGTTACTTGTTAACAGTACAGTTGTTGTCACTGTTACTTGTTAACAGTACCGTTGTTGTCACTGCTACTTGTTAACAGTACCGTTGTTGTCACTGTTACTTGTTAACAGCACTGTTATTGTCACTGTTACTTGTTAACAGTACCGTTGTTGTCACTGTTACTTGTTAACAGTACCGTTGTTGTCACTGTTACTTGTTAACAGTACCGTTGTTGTCACTGTTACTTGTTAACAATACTGTTGTTGTCACTGTTACTTGTTAACAGTACAGTTGTTGTCACTGTTACTTGTTAACAGTACTGTTGTTGTCAATACCGTTAGCACTGTTCCCGTCACGCGCTGGGGTTACTTTTGTCACTGCTGTTATTCTTATTGGTCCTTTTGTTGTCAACGTTGGTATTGGTAGTGTCAGTTACTGGCACTGCTGTTGTCAACGCCTCTTGTTACTGTTGCTGACACCTGTTGGTACTGTTGTTGGCAGCGTTGCTGTGTCACTGTTGTTGGCAGGCGTTGATGGCAACGTGGCTCCGCAAAGCCTTGCGAGGGAATGAGTGACTCGTA